>NW_017192336.1:0-10337 GCF_001704415.2 Capra hircus
ACGCCAAGGGAAACGTGACACTGCTGCTACAGCTTCGGGAGGAAAGCGCACTGTGCATGCCCCCACTCGAGATGAGGACTGACTCCCTGGGGAGACTCCAGAAGTCCCAAGATCCATGTCAGCACTGGGGAGGAATCCTCAGGTTCCGGCACTGGACTCCACACAATGTCTTAGGCCCCGCGGCATCGACGGGAGGGTAATCCCGAGAGGCCCCCGAGAACTCGCTTGGGGACTGGCCTTTCCTGAGGCCACCAGAGCGGGTCCCTGAGGTCCCCGTAGTAAGTGGAGAGCACCTGCCGCAACTCGAGAAAATCAAGGAGGTTTTCCCCTCCAGGCGAGATGAGGCCCATTTCCACTGCGGCGTCTCGAGGCTAATCACATCTATCATCTGGAACTTCCAAAGGGTCCTTCACAGCCTTGCTGCAACTCAAGAAGTTCCCCGACATACCCGTCTCCACTCGAGAGGAAGCACGAGAGTTCCGCCAACATCCAGAGGAGCCCTGTTTCCGCCTCCTTAGTTCGAGAAGAGGAATCCTTTCCCTGCGTGGTTGGGAAAGATTCCCGGCGTTCCCGTCCATCTCAAGAGGAGGCGCTCTCCACAGGAAAGGCGAGAGGAACTCCAGGGTCGTGCCACCATTCCCAGAGTCCCCCATATGTCTCAGTCCATTCCAGGGAAACCTGTATTCCCTGCACTGCCTCGACTTTCAAGGCGAGGATCGACTCACACCACGGTGGCATGTGGGACAGCCCTGTGGGAAAGCCTCGTGGGAAAACCTCGTGGGAAAGCCTCAAGGGAAAGCCACAGAACCCTTGATCCACGCGAAGGTAAGCGCGACACTGCTGCTACAGCTCGGGAGGAAAGCGCACGTGCATCCCCCCCTCGAGACGAGGACTGACTCTCCTGGGGAGACTCCAGAAGTACCCCAAGATCCATGTCAGCACTGGGGAGGAATCCTCAGGTTCCGACATCGACTCCACACAAGATCTTAGGCACCGGCACTGACGAGAGAGGAATCCCGAGAGACCCCCGTGAAACTCGCATGGGGACTGGCCTTTCCTAGAGCCCACCAGAGCGGGTTCCTGAGGTCCACGTCGTAAGTCGAGAGCACCTGCCGCAACTCGATAAAATCCAGGAGGTTCTCCCCTCCAGGCGAGATGAGGCCCATTTCCGCTGAGGCGTTTCGAGGCTAATCACACCTAACTTCTGGAACTTCTAAAGGGTCCTTCACACCCTTACTGCAACTCAAGAAAATCCCCGAATTACCCGTCTCCACTCGAGGGGAAGCACGAGATTCCTGCCCACATCCAGAGGAGCCCGGTTTCCGCCTCCTAGCTCGAGAGGAGGTATCCTTTCCCTGCGTGGTCGGGAAAGAATTAACGGCGTTTCTGTCGCATCTCAAGAGGAGGCGTTCTCCACAGGAAAGGCGAGAGGAACTCCAGGGTCGTGCCACCATTCCCAGAGTACCCCAGATGTCTCAGTCAATTTCAGGGAAACCTGTTTTCCCTGCACTGCCTTCACTTTCAAGCCGAGGATCGACTCACACCACGGTAGCACGTGGGACAGCCCCGTGGGAAAGCCTCGTGGGAAAGGCTCATGGGAAAGCCTTGAGGCTAAGCCACAGATCCCTTGATCCAAGCGAAGGGAAGGGTGACACTGCTGCTACAGCTCGAGAGGAAAGCGCACTTCCAGGCCCCCAGTCGAGACGAGGACTGACTCCCCTGAGGAGACTCCAGAAGTACCCCAAGATCCATGTCAGCATTGGAGAGGAATCCTCAGTTTCCGGCTCCGACTCCACACAAGCTCTTAGGCCCCGGCATCGACGGGAGAGGAATCTCGAGAGGCCCCCGAGCAACTCGCATGGGGACTGGCCTTTCCTGAGGCCAGCAAAGCGGGTCCCAGAAATCCCCGTCGTAAGTCGAGAGCACTTGCCCCTACTCGTGAAAATCCAGGAGGTTCTCCCCTCCAGGCGAGATGAGGCCCATTTCCGCTGAGGCGTCTCGAGGCTAATCACACCTAACCTCTGGAACTTCCAAAGGGTCCTTCACACCCTTGCTGCAACTCAAGAAGTTCCCCGACATACCCGTCTCCACTCGAGAGGAAGCACGAGAGTCCCGCCCACATCCAGAGGAGCCCCGTTTCTGCCTGCTATCTCGAGAGGAGGGATCCTTTCCCTGCGTGGTGGGGAAAGAATTCCCCGCGTTCCTGTCGCATCTCAAGAGGAGGCACTCTCCACAGGAAAGGCGAGAGGAAATCCAGGGTCGTGCCACCATTCCCCGAGTCCCCCAGATGTCTCAGTCCATTCCAGGGAAACCTGTTTTCCCTGCACTGCTTCCACTTACAAGCCAAGGATCGACTCACACCACGGTGGCACGTGGGAGAGCCCTGTGGGAAAAGCTCGAGTGAAAGCCACAGAACCCTTGATCCACGCGAAGGGAAGCGCGACACTGCTGCTATAGCTCGGGAGGAAAGCGCACGTGCATGCCCCCACTGGAGACGAGGGCTGACTCCCCTGGGGAGACTCCAGAAGTACCCCCTGATCCATGTCGGCACTGGAGAGGAATCGTCAGGTTCCGGCACCAACTCCACACAAGGACTTAAGCCCCGGCATCGACGGGAGAGGAATCCCGAGAGGCCCGCGAGCATCTCGCATGGGGACTGGCCTTTCCTGAGGCCACCAGAGCGGGTCCCTGAGGTCCCCGTCGTAAGTCGAGAGCACCTGCCGCAACTCGAGAAAATCCAGGAGGTTCTCCCCTCTAGGCGAGATGAGGCCCATTTCCAATGCGGCGTCTCGAGGCTAATCACACCAAACCTCTGGAAATTCCACAAGGTTCTTCACACCCTTGCTGCAACTCAAGAAGTTCCCCAACATACCCGTCTCCACTCGAGAGGAAGCACGAGAGTCCCACCCACATCCAGAGGAGCCCGTTTCTGCCTGCTATCTCGAGAGGAGGGATCCTTTCCCTGCGTGGTGGGGAAAGAATTCCCGGCGTTCCCGTCGCATCTCAAGAGGAGGCGCTCTCCACAGGAAAGGCGAGAGGAACTACAGGGTCGTGCCTCCATTCCCAGGGTCCCCCAGATGTCTCAGTCCATTCCAGGGAAACCTGTTTTCCCTGCAGGGCCTCGACTTTCAAGCCGAGGATCGACTCACACCACGGTGGCACGTGGGACAGCCCTGTGGGAAAGCCTCGTGGGAAAGCCTCGTGGGAAAGCCTCGAGGGAAAGCCACAGATCCCTTGATCCCCGCAAAGGGAAGCATGACACTGCTGCTACAGCTCGGGAGGAAATCCACGTGCAGGCCCCCACTAGAGACGAGGACTGACTTCCCTGGGGAGAATCCAGAAGTACCCCAAGATCCATGTCAGCACTGGAGAGGAATCCTCAGGTTCCGGCACCGAATCCACACAAGGTCTTAGGCCCCGGCATCGACGGGAGAGGAATCCCGAGAGGCCCCCGAGCAACTCACATGGGCACTGGCCTTTCCTGAGGCCACCATTTCGGGTCCCTGAGGTGCCCGTCGTAAGTCGAGAGCACCTGCCGCAACTCGAGAAATTCCAGGAGGTTCTCCCCTCCAGGCGAGATGAGGCCCATTTCCGCCGTGGTGTCTCGAGGCTAATCACAACTAACCCTGGAACTTCCAAACGGTCTTTCACACCCTTGCCTGCAACTCAAGAAGTTCCCCGACATACCCGTCTCCACTCGAGAGGAAGCACGAGAGTCCCGCCCACATCCAGAGTATCTCCGTTTCCGCCTACTAGCTCGAGAGGAGGGATCCTTTCCCTGAGTGGTCGGGAAAGAATTCCGGCATTCCCGTCGCATCTCAAAGGAGGCGCTCTCCTCAGGAAAGGCGAGAGGAACTCCAGGGTCGTGCCACCATTCCCAGAGTCCCCCAGATGTCTCAGTCCATTCAGGCAAACCTGTTTTCCCTGTACTGCCTCGACTTTCAAGCCTAGGATCGACTCACACCACGGTGGCACGTGGGACAGCCCTGTGGGAAAGCCTCGTGGGAAAGCCTCGTGGGAAAGCCTCAAGCGAAAGCCACAGATCCCTTGGTCCACGCCTATGGAATCGTTACACTGCTGCTACAGCTCGGGAGGAAAGCGCACGTGCATGCCCCTACTGGAGACGAGGACTGACTCCACTGGGGAGACTCCAGAAGTACCCCAAGATCCATGTCGGCACTGGAGAGGAATCGTCAGGTTCCGGCAACAACTCCACACAAGGTCTTAGGCCCCGGCATCGACGGGAGAGGAATCCCGAGAGGCCCCCGAGCAACTCGCATGGGGACTGGCCTTTCCTGAGGCCACCAGAGCGGGTCCCTGAGGTCCCCGTCGTAAGTCGAGAGCACCTGCCGCAACTCGAGAAAATCCAGGAGATTCTTCCTCCAGGCGAGATGAAGCCCATTTCCGCTGAGGCGTCTCGAGTCTAATCACACCTAACGTCTCGAACAGCCAAAGGGTCCTTCACACCCTTGCTGCAACTCAACAAGTTCCCCGTCATACCCGTCTCCACTCGAGAGGATGCACGAGAGTTCTGCCCACATCCAGAGGAGCCCCGATTCCGACTCCTAGCTCGAGAGGCGGGATCCTGTCCCTGCGTGGTCGGGAAAGAATTCCCGGCGTTCCCGGTCGCATCTCAAGAGGAGGCGCTCTCCACAGGAAAGGCGAGAGGAACTCCAGGGTCGTGCCACCATTCCCAGAGTCCCCCAGATGTCTCAGTCCATTCCAGGGAAATCTGTGTTCCCTGCACTGCCTCGACTTTCAAGCCGAGGATCGACTCACACCACGGTGGCACGTGGGACAGCCCTGTGATAAAGCCTTGTGGGAAAGCCTCGTGGGAAAGCCTCGAGGGAAAGCCCCTGATCCCTTGATCCACCTGAAGGAAGCGTGACACTGCTCCTAGAGCTCGGGAGGAAAGGGCACGTGCATGCCCCACTCGAGACGAGGAGTGACTCCCCTGGGTAGTCTCCAGACGTACCCCAAGATCCATGTCAGCACAGGAGAGGAATCCACAGGTCCGGCACCAACTCCACACAAGATATTAGGCCCCGGCATCGACGGGAGAGGAATCCCGAGAGGCCCCCGAGCAACTCGCATGGGGACTGGCCTTTCCTGCAGGCCACCAGTACGGGTCCCTGAGGTCCCCGTCGTAAGTCGAGAGCCCTTGCCGCAACTCGAGAAAATCCAGGAGGTTCTCCCTCCAGGCGAGATGTGCCCCATTTCCGCTGAGTCGTCTCGAGGCTAATCACATCTTACCTCTGGAACTACCAAAGGGTCCTTCACACCCTTGCTGCAACTCAAAAGTTCCCCGACATACCCGTCTCCACTCGAGAGGAAGCACGAGAGTCCCGCCCACATCCAGAGGAGCCCCGTTCCTGCCTGCTATCTCGAGAGGAGGGATCCTTTCCCTGCGTGGTGGGGAAAGAATTCCCCGCGTTCCTGTCGCATCTCAAGAGGAGGCACTCTCCACAGGAAAGGCGAGAGGAAATCCAGGGTCGTGCCACCATTCCCGAATCCCCCAGATGTCTCAGTCCATTCCAGGGAAACCTGTTTTCCCTGCCACTGCTTCCACTTACAAGCCAAGGATCGACTCACACCACGGTGGCACGTGGGAGAGCCCTGTGGGAAAAGCTCGAGTGAAAGCCACAGAACACCTTTGATCCACGCGAAGGGAAGCGCGACACTGCTGCTATAGCTCGGGAGGAAAGCGCACGTGCATGCCCCCACTGGAGACGAGGGCTGACTCCCTGGGGAGACTCCAGAAGTACCCCAGATCCATGTCGGCACTGGAGAGGAATCGTCAGGTTCCGGCACCAACTCCACACAAGGACTTAAGCCCCGGCATCGACGGAGAGGAATCCCCGAGAGGCCCGCGAGCATCTCGCATGGGGACTGGCCTTTCCTGAGGCCACCAGAGCGGGTCCCTGAGGTCCCCGTCGTAAGTCGAGAGCACTCTGCCGCAACTCGAGAAAATCCAGGAGGTTCTCCCCTCTAGGCGAGATGAGGCCCATTTCCAAGCGGCGTCTCGAGGCTAATCACACCAAACCTCTGGAACTTCCACAAGGGTTCTTCACACCCTTGCTGCAACTCAAGAAGTTCCCCACATACCCGTCTCCACTCGAGAGGAAGCACGAGAGTCCCGCCCACATTCCAGAGGAGCCCCGTTTACGCCTCCTAGCTCGAGAGGAGGGATCCTTTCCCTGCCTGGTCGGTCAAAGAATTCCCGGCGTTCCCGTCGCATCTCAAGAGGAGGCGCTCTCCACAGGAAAGGCGAGAGGAACTCCAGGGTCGTGCCACCATTCCCAGAGTCCCCCAGATGTCTCAGTCCATTCCAGGGAAACCTGTTTTCCCTGCACTGGCCTCGACTTTCAAGCCGAGGATCGACTCACACCACGGTGGCACGTGGGACAGCCCTGGTGGGAAAGCCTCGTGGAAAGCCTCGTGGGAAAGCCTCAAGGGAAAGCCACAGATCCCTTGATCCCCGAAGGGAACGTGACACTGCTGCTACAGCTTGGGAGGAAAGCCCACGTGCATGCCCCCACTCAGAGACGAGGACTGACTCCCCTGGGAGAATCCACAAGTACCCCAAGATCCATGTCAGCACTGGAGAGGAATCCTCAGGTTCCGGCACCGAACTCCACACAAGGTCTTAGGACCCGGCATCGACGGGAGAGGAATCCCGAGAGGCCCCCGAGCAACTCGCATGGGGACTGGCCTTTCCTGAGGCCACCAGACGGGTCCCTGAGGTCCCCGTCGTAAGTCGAGAGCACCTGCCTGCAACTCGAGAAAATCCAGGAGGTTCTCCCCTCCAAGCGAGATGAGGCCCATTTCCGCCGAGGCGTCTCGAGGCTAATCACAACTAAACTCTGGAACTTCCAAAGGGTCTTCACACCCTTGCTGCAACTCAAGAAGTTCCCCGATATACCCGTCTCCACTCGAGAGGAAAGCTCGAAAGTCCCGCACACATCCAGAGGAGCCCCGTGTCCGCCTCCTAGCTCGAGAGGAGGGATCCTTTCCCTGCGTGTTCGGTCAAGTATTCCTGGCATTCCGTCGCATCTCAAGAGGAGCGCTCTCCACAGGAAAGGCGAGAGGAACTCCAGGTCGTGCCATCCATTCCAGAGTCCCCCAGATGTCTCAGTCCATTCCAGGGAAAACTGTTTTCCGTAGCACCGCTTCGAATTTCAAGCCGAGGATCGGACTCACACGCACGGTGGGCACGTGGGACAGACCATGTGGGAAAGCCTCGAGGGAAAGCCACAGATCCCTTGATCCACCAAGGGAAGCGTGACACTGCTGCTACAGTCGGGAGGAAAGGGCACGTGCATGCCCCCACTCGAGATGAGGACTGACTCCCCTGGGGAGACTCCAGAAGTACCCCCAAGATCCATGTCAGCACTGGAGAGGAATCCTCAGGTTCCGGCACAATCCACACAAGGTCTTAGGCCCCGGCATCGACGGGAGAGGAATCCGAGAGGCCCCCGAGCAACTCGCATGGGGACTGGCCTTTCCTGAGGCCACCAAGAGCGGGTCCCTGAGGTCCCCGTCGTAAGTCGAGAGCACCTGCCGCAACTCGAGAAAATCCAGGAGGTTCTCCCCTCTAGGCGAGATGAGGCCCATTTCCGCTGAGGCGTCTCGAGGCTAATCACACCAAACCTCTGGAACTCCAAAGGGTCATTCACACCCTTGCTGCAACTCAAGAAGTTCCCCAACATACCCGGTCTGCACTCGAGAGGAAGCACGAGAGTTCCGGCCCACATCCAGAGGAGCCCCGTTTACCGACTCCTAGCTGCGAGAGGAGGGATCCTTTCCCTGCCTGGTCGGTCAAGAATTCCCGCTTTCCCGTCGCATCTCAAGAGGAGTCGCTGTCGCACAGGAAAGGCGAGAGGAACTCCAGGGTCGTGCCTCCATTCCCAGAGTTCCCCCAGATGTCTCAGTCCATTACAGGGAAAACTGTTTTCCCTGCACGCCCTCGACTTTCAAGCCGAAGATCGACTCACACCACGGTGGCACGTGGACAGCCCTGTGGGAAAGCCTCGTGGAAAGCCTCGTGGGAAATCCTCGAGGGAAAGCCACAGATCCCTTGATCCACGCCTAGGGAAAGCGTGACTCTGCTGCTACACCTCGGGAGGAAAGAGCACGTGCATGCCCACACTGGAGACGAGGACTGACTCCCCTGGGGAGACTCCAGAAGTACCCCAAGATCCATGTCAGCACTGGAGAGGAATCCTCAGGTTCCGGCACCGAATCCACACAAGGTCTTAGGCCCCGGCATCGACGGGAGGAGGAATCCGGAGAGGCCCCTGAGCAACGCGCATGGGTACTGGCCTTTCCTGAGTACACCAGAGCGGGTGCCTGAGGTTCCCGTCGTAAGTCGAGGGCACCTGCCTCAACTCGAGAAACTCCAGGAGGTTCTCCCTCTCCAGGCGAGATGAAAGTCCATTTCCGCTGAGGCGTCTCGAGGCTAATCACAACTAACACTCTGGCACTTTCAAAGGGTCGTTCACACCCTTGCTGCAACTCAAGAAGTTCCCCGTCATACCCGTCTCCACTCGAGAGGATGCAAGAGAGTCCCGCCCACATCCAGAGGAGCCCCGTTTCCGGCTTCCTAGCTCGAGAGGAGGGATCCTTTCCCTGCGTGTTCTGGTCAAGTATTCCTGGCATTCCTCGTCGCATCTCAAGAGGAGGCGCTCTCCACAGGAAAGGCGAGAGGTACTCCAGTGTCGTGCCCACCATTCCCAGAGTCCCCCAGATGTCTCAGTCCATTTCCCAGGGAAACCTGTTTTCCCTGCACTGCTCGAATTTCAAGCCGAGGATCGACTCACACCACGGTGGCACGTGGGACAGACCTGTGGGAAAGCCTCGAGGGAAAGCCACAGATCCCTTGATCCACGCGAAGGGCAGCGTGACACTGCTGCTACAGCTCGGGAGGAAAGGGCACGTGCATGCCCCCACTCGAGACGAGGACTGACTCCCCTGGGGAGACTCCAGAAGTACCGCCCAAGATATATGTCAGCACTGGAGAGGAATCCTCAGGTTCCGGCACCGACTCCACAAAAGGTCTTAGGCCCCGGCATCGACGGAGACGTTTCCCGAGAAGTCCCTGAGCAACGGGCATGGGGACTGGATTTTCCTGAGGCCACCAGAGCGGGTCCCTGATGTCCCCGTCGTAAGTCGAGTGCACCTGCCGCACATCGAGAAAATCCAGGAGGTTCTCCCCTCCAGGCGAGATGAGGCCCATTTCCACTGCGGGGTCCTCGAGCTAATCACACCTAATATCTGGAACTTCCAAAGGGTCCTTTACAACCATGCTGCAACTCAAGAAGTTCCCCGACATACCCATGTCCACTCTAGAGGAAGCTCGAGAGTCCCGCCCACATCCACGGGAGCCCCGTTTCCGCCTCCTAGCTCGAGAGGAGGGATCCTTTCCCTGCGTGGTCGGGAAAGAAATCCTGGCGTCCCCGTCGCATCTCAAGAGCAGGCGCTATCTGCAGGAAAGGTGAGAGGAACTCCAGGGTCGTGCCACCACTCCCAGAGTCCCTCAGATGTCTCAGTCCATTCCAGGGTAACCTGTTTTTCCCTGGCACTGCCTCGACTTTCAAGCCGAGGATCGACTCACACCACGGGTAGCACGTGGGACAGCCCTGTGGGAAAGCCTCGTGGGAAAAGCCTCGTGGGAAAGCCTCGAGGGAAAGACACAGATCCCTTGATGCACGCGAAGGGAAGCGCGACACTGCTGTTACTGCTCGGGAGGAAATTGCACGTGCATGCCCCCACTCGAGACGAGGACTGACTCCCCTGGGGAGACTCCAGAAGTACCCCAAGATCCATGACAGCACTGGAGAGGAATGCTCAGGTTCCGGCACCGACTCCACACAAAGATCTTAGGCCCTGGCATCGACGGAGAGGAATTCCGAGAGGTCCCCGAGCACTCGCATGGGGACTGGCCTTTCCTGAGGCCACCATAGCGGGTCCCTGAGGTCCCCGTCGTAAGTCAAAGAGCATATGCCGGAACTCGAGAAAATCCAGGAGGTTCTCCCCTCCAGGCGAGATGAGGCCATTTCCGGTGAGGCGTCTCCAGGCTAATCACACCTAAACTCTGGAACTTCCAAAGGGTCCTTCACACCCTTGCTGCAACTCAAGAAGTTCCCCGACATACCCGTCTCCACTCGAGATGAAGCACGAGAGTCCCGCCCACATCCAGAGGAACTCCGTTTCGGGCCTCATAGCTTCGACTGGACGGATCCTTTCCCTGCGTGGTCGAGAAAGAATTCCCGGCGTTCCGTCGCATCTCAAGAGGAGGCGCTCTCCACAGGAAAGGCGAGAGGAACTCCAGGGTCATG
>NW_017192337.1:0-10337 GCF_001704415.2 Capra hircus
AATACAGGAGGTTCTCCCCTCCAGGCGAGATGAGGCCCATTTCCGCTGAGGCGCTGAGGCTCTCGAGGCTAATCAATTCTAACATCTGGAACTTCCAAAGGGTCCTTCACTCCCTTGCTGCAACTCAAGAAGTTCCCCAACATACCCATCTCCACTTGAGAGGAAGCACGAGAGTCCCGCCCACATCCAGAAGAGCCCGTTTCCGTCTCATAGCTTGAGAGGAGGGATCCTTTCCTTGCGTGGTCGGAGAAAATTCCCGGCATTTCCGTCGCATCTCAAGATGAGGCGCTCTCCACACGAAGGCGAGAGGAACTCCAGGGTCGTGCCACCATTCCCAGAGTCCCCCCGATGTCTCAATCCATTCTAGGGAAAAACTGTTTTCCCAGCACTGGCTCGACTTTCTAGCCGAGGATCGACTCACCCCACGGTGGCACGTGGGACAGCCCTGTGGTAAAGCCTCGTGGGAAAGCCTCGTGGGAAAGCCTCGGGGAAAGCCACAAATCCCTTCATACACACGAAGGGAAGGGTGTTACTGCTCCTACAGCTCGGGGAGGAAAGAGCACGTGCATGCCCCCACTCCGAGACGAGGGCTGACTCCCCTGGGGGACTCCAGGAATGGTTCCCCAAGATCCATGTCAGCACTGGAGAGGAATCCTCAGGTTCCGGCACCGACTCCACACAAGATCTTAGGCCCCGGCATCGACGGGAGAGGAATCCCGAGAGGCTCCCGAGCAACTCGCATGGGGACTGGCCTTTCCTGAGGCCACTAGAGCGGGTCCCTGATGTCCCAGTCGTAAGTCGAGAGCACCTGCCGCAACTCGAGAAAATACAGGAGGTTCTCCCCTCTGGGCGAGATGAGGCCCATTTTCCGCTGAGGCGTCTCAAGGCTAATCAATTCTAACATCTGGAACTTCCAAAGGGTCCTTCACACCCTTGCTGCAACTAAAGAAGTTCCGCCGACATACCCGCCTCCACTTGAGAGGAAGCCACGAGAGTCCCGGCCACATCCAGAAGAGCCCCGTTTCCGTCTCATAGCTCGAGAGGAGGGATCCTTTCCCTGCGTGTTCGGGAAAAAATTCCCGGCATTTCCGTCGCATCTCAAGAGGAGGCCCTCTCCACAGGAAAGGCGAGAGGAACTCCAGGGTCGTGCCACCATTCCCAGAGTCCCCCAGATATCTCAGTCCATTCCAGGGAAACCTGTTTTCCCAGCTCTGCGTCGACTTTCAAGCCGAGGATCAACTCACACCACGGTGGCACGTGGAACAGCCCTGTGGGAAAGCCTCGTGGGAAAGCCTCTTGGGAAAGCCTCGTGGGAAAGCCTCGAGGGAAAGCCACAGATCCCTTGATCCATATGAAGGGAAGCGCAACACTGCTGCTACAGCACGGGAGGAAATCGCACGTCCATGCCCCCACTCGAGACGAGGACTGATTCCTCTGGGGAGACTCCAGAAGTACCCCAAGATCCATGTCAGTACTAGAGAGGAATCCTCAGTTTCCGGCACTGACTCCACGCAAAGCCTTAGGCCTCAGCATCGACGGGAGAGGAATCCCGAGAGGCCCCCGAGCAACTCGCATGGGGACTGGCCTTTCCTGAGGCCACCAGTGCGGGTCCCTGAGGTCCCCGTCATAAGTCGAGAGCACCTGCCGAAACTCGAGAAAATCCAGGAGATTCTCCCCTCCAGGCGAGATGAGGCCCATTTCTGCTGAGGCGTCTCGAGGCTAATCACACCTAACCTCTGGAACTTCCAAAGGGTCCTTCACACCCTTGCTGCAACTCAAGAAGTTCCCCGACATACCCGTCTCCACTCGAGAGGAAGCACGAGAGTCCCGCCCACATCCAGAGGTGCCCCGTTTCCGCCTCCTAGCTCGAGAGGAGGGATCCTTTCCCTGCGTGGTCGGGAAAGAATTCCCGGCGTTCCCGTCGCATCTCAAGAGGAGGCGCTCTCCACAGGAAAGGCGAGAGGAACTCCAGGTTCGTGCTACCATTCCCAGAGTCCCCCAAATGTCTGCGTCCATTCCAAGGAAACCTGTTTTCCCTGCACTGCCTTGACTTTCAAGCCGATGATCGACTCACACCACGGTGGCACGTGGAACAGCCCTGTGGGAAAGCCTCGTGGGAAAGCCTCGTGGGAAAGCCTCGAGGGAAAGCCACAGATCCCTTGATCCACGCGAAGTGAAGCACGACACTGCTGCTACAGCTCAGGAGGAAAGCGCACGTGCATGCCCCCACTCGAGACGAGGACTGACTCCCCTGGGGAGACTGCAGAAGAACCCCAAGATCCATGTCTGCACTGGAGAAGAATCCTCAGGTTCCGGCACCGACACCACACAAGGTCTTAGGCCCCGGCATCGACGGGAGAGGAATCCCGAGAGGCCCATGAGCAACTCGCATGGGGTCTGGCCTTTCCTGAGGCCACCAGAGCGGGCCCCTGAGGTCCCCGTCGTAAGTCGAGAGCACCTGACGCAACTCGAGAAAATCCAGGAGGTTCTCCCCTCCAGGCGAGATGAGGCCCATTTCCGCTGAGGCGTCTCGAGGCTAATCACTTCTAACGTCTGGAACTTCCAAATGGTCCTTCACTCCCTTGCTGCAACTCAAGAAGTACCCCGACATACCCATCTCCACTTGAGAGGAAGCACGAGAGTCCCGCCCACATCCAGAAGAGCCCCGTTACCGTCTCATAGCTTGAGAGGAGGGATCCTTTCCCTGCATGGTCGGGAAAAAATTCCCGGCATTTCCGTCGCATCTCAAGATGAGGCGCTCTCCACAGGAAAGGCGAGAGGAACTCCAGGGTCGTGCCACCATTCCCAGAGTCCCCCAGATGTCTCAGTCCATTCCAGGGAAACCTGTTTTCCCAGCACTGCGTCAACTTTCAAGCCGAGGATCGACTCATACCACGGTGGCACGTGGGACAGCCCTGTGGGAAAGCCTCGTGGGAAAGCCTCGAGTGAAAGCCACAAATCCCTTCATACACACGAAGGGAAGGGTGTTACTGCTCCTTCAGCTCGCAAGGAAAGAGCAGCTTGCATGCCCCCACTCCAGACGAGGACTGACTGCCCTGGGGAGACTCCAGAAGTACCCCAAGATCCATGTCAGCACTGGAGAGGAATTCTCAGGTTCCGGCACCGAATCCACACAAGATCTTAGGCCCTGGCATCGACGGGAGAGGAATCCCGAGAGGCCACGAGCAACTCGCATGGGGACTGGCCTTTCCTGAGGCCTCCAGAGCGGGTCCCTGAGTTCCCCGTCGTAAGTCGAGAGCTCCTGCCGCAACTCGAAAATATCCAGGAGGTTCTCCCCTCCAGGCGAGATGAGGCCCATTTCCAATGAGGCGTCTCGAGGCTAATCACACCTAACCTATGGAACTTCCAAAGGGTCCTTCACACCCTTGCTGCAACTCAAGAAGTTCCCCGACATAGCCGTCTCCACTCGAGAGGAAGCACGAGAGTCCCTGCCCACATCCAGAGGAGCCCCGTTTCCTTCTCCTAGCTCGAGGGGAGGGATCCTTTCCCTGCGTGGTCGGGAAAGAATTCCCGGCGTTCCCGTCTCATTTCAAGAGGGGGCGCTCTCCACAGGAAAGGCGAGAGTAACTCCAGGGTCGTGCCACCATTCCAAGAGTCCCCCAGATATCTCAGTCTGCCGGGGTCCATCCCCGCTGGATCCAGGGAATTCCAGGGATGGACGGCGTTGAGGTGGAAAGACTTGTTTATTTATTAATGTAAGATTAGATTAAGAATCTGATAGTGTAGTAAGAAGATTAAGTGGAGGAAGTGGGCTGAATAACTTGGTTTTCGCGGAAGGCCAATAAAATTCCAGACAAGGAATTTGCACCATCTACCTTGGGCCACCGGCGCCTGCTTGAATATCTAAGGGATGCCTCGACTTAAGCTCCCTTTCGTGCAGGTCTTAACAGCCAGGCCAAGTAAGTAGACCTGGCGAGCCTCCGCGCCCCTAGTGGTGATTCAGCCTGAAGTTAAAGTAAAGAGCAGAGAGAAGGCAAGGGAGAGAAGAAGCAAGAGAGGAAAGACACGGGGGGGGGGCCTGAGTCCCAAGAAACCAGGCCGAGAGACTAGTTCGAGAAACTGGTCTGAGAAACTGGCCCCATCCTTTATTGTTCAGAAGGACTTTTATACTTTTGATAAAACATGGAGATCAATGGGTAACACAAAATTATGTAGCTTTCTCTGCCCAGACTCTTTCTGTACATCATTTTGTAAATAAAAGGTCTCAGGTGATTTACATTATCATCTGGCCAAGAGGCTTGTTAACACTTTTTGGCTCTCTTCCTTAATGAATGTTAATTTTGTTTCCCCTGAAGTGTTTTTCTTTAATCTGCATCTCCTTAAAGCATTAAAGTTACATCTCTAAAGAACAAAGGTGAGGTGGGTTATAACAAAGAAGGTACTTAACTCAAAGATCTAATGTTGCTAATAACAGGTCTGCTACTTGTTTTTTTATATACCAACTATATCTAAAAATAAAGGATATGAAAATTTAGCAGCAAGCATTGACCCAACAAATGAAACTTTTAATCAGTCCTATTCTAAAGATTTTGACTCCTCGGATGCCCCTACATTCCTAGGATGCTTTAAGCTTCCTGTGCCTCCTGCGGCCAGGAGGCCTCAAACAATCACATGCTCAGCAGTTAGAGTCCTGCAGGCAGGCTAGAAAGCCATCAGAGGGGTTTTTGGATTGAAACACTCTTTCAAATGCAGAAGACTAAAGCCCTGAATTGACTTTTTCCAGAAAATGTGAGAAGAGTGGAAAGGCCAGAGCAAAAAAGCCGGCAGATTTTTGTTGGGGTACATGTGTAGGAATTTGCAGAGGGGTTCCTGAAGTCTGAACACACCTTGCGTATGTCACCTTCCTTCCTCATAACCTTATCACGGGCGGGAGTCCTCACACTTGCTCCCAGCATCAGTCCAATCCAGAGGTACCTATTTTCCCTGCACTGCCTCGACTTTCACGCCGAGGATCGACTCCCACCACGGTGGCACGTGGGACAGCCCTGTGGGAAAGCCTCGTGGGAAAGCCTCGTGGGAAAGCCTCAAGGGAAAGACACATATCCCTCGATCCACGCGAAGGGAAGCGTGACACTGCGGCTACAACTAGGGAGGAAAGAGCTCGTGCATGACCCCACTGGCGACGAGAACTGACTCCCCTAGAGTAACTCCAGAAGTACCCCAAGATCCACGTCAGCACTGCAGAGGAATCCTCAGGTGACGGCCCCGAATCCACACAAGTCTTAGGCGCCAGCACCGATGGGAGAGGAATCACGAGAGGTCCCCTAACAACTCGCATGGGGACTGGCCTTTCCTGAGGCCACCAGAGCGGGACCCTGAGGTCCCCGTCGTAAGTCAAGAGCACCTGCCGCAACTCGAGAAAATCCAGGAGGTTCTCCCCTCCAGGCGAGATGAGGCCCATTTCCGCTGAGGGGGCTAGAAGCTAATCACACCTCACCTCTGGAACTTCCAAAGGGTCCTTCACACCCTTGCTGCAACTCAAGAAGTTCCCCCGACATACCCGTCTCCACTCGAGAGGAAGCACGAGCGTCCCGCCCACATCCAGAGGAGCTCCGTTTCCACCCTGCAGCTTGAGATGAGGGATCCTTTCCCTACTTTGTCGGGAAAGAATACCCGGCTTTCCCGTCACGTCTCAAGAGAAGGTGCTCTCCACAGGAAAGGCGAGAGGAACTCCAGGGTCGTGCCACCATTCCAAGTGTCCCCCAGATGTCTAAGTCCATTCCAGAGGAACCTGTTTGCCCTGCACTGCCAAAGACTTTCACGTCGAGGATCGACTCCCACCACGGTGGCACGTGGGACAGCCCTGTGGGAAAGCCTCGTGGGATAGCCTCAGGGGAAGACTCGAGGGAAAGCCACGGATCCCTTGATCCATGCGACGGGAAGCATGACACTGCTGCAACAGCTCGGGAGGAAATCGCCCGTGCATGCCCCCAGTCGAGACGAGAACTGACTCCCTGGGGGAGAATCCAGAAGTACTCCAAGGTCCATGTCAGCACTGGAGAAGAATCCTCAGATTCCGGCCCCGAATCCACACAAGGTCTTAGGCCCGGCATCGACGAGAGAGGAATCCTGAGAGGCCCCCTAGCAACTCGCATTGGGACTGGCCTTTCCTGAGGCCATCAGAGTGGGTCCCTGAGGTCCCCGACGTAAGTTGAGAGCACCTGCCGGCAACTCCGAGAAAATCCGGGAGGTTCTGCCCTCCAGGCGAGATGAGGCCCATTTCTGCTGAGTCATCTCGAGGCTAATCACACAAAACCTCTGGAACATATAAAGGGTCCTTCACACCCTTGCCGAAACTCAGGAAGTTCCCCCACATACCCGTCTCCACTCGAGAGAAAGCAGGAGCGTCCCGCCCAAATACAGAGGAGCCCCGTTTCAGTCTCGTTAGCACGAGATGAGGGATCCATTTCCTTATTGGTCCGGAAAGAATTCCCGGTGTTCCCGTCGCATCTCAAGAGGAGATGCTCTCCACAGGAAAGGCGAGAGGAACTCCAGGGTCGTGCCACCATTCCAAGAGTCCCCCAGATGACTCAGTCCATTCCAGGGGGAAACCTGTTTTCCCTGCACTGCCTCGAGTATCACGCCGAGGATCGACTCACACCACGGGTGGCACGTGGAACAGACCTGTGGGAAAGCCTCGTGGGAAAGCCTCGAGGGAAAGCCACAGATCCATTGATCCACGTGAGGGGAAGCGTGACACTGCTGCTACAGCTTGGGAGGAAGGCGCACGTGCATTCCCCCACTCGAGACGAAGGCTGACTCCCCTGGGTAGACTCCAGAAGTACCCCAAGATCCATGTCAGCACTGGAGAGGAATCCTCAGGTTCCGACCCCGACTCCACACAAGGTCTCAGGCCCTGGTATAGATGGGAGACGAATCCCGAGTGGCCTCCTAGCAGCTTGCATGAGGACTGGACTTTATTGAGCCCAACAGAACTCGTCCCTGATGTCCAACTCGTAACTCGAGAGCACCTCTCTCAACTCAACAAAATCCAGGAGGTTCTCCCCTCCAGGCGAGATGAGGCCCTTTTCCGCTGAGGCGTCTCGAGGCTAATCACACCTAATATCTGGAATTTCCAAAGACTCTTTCAAACTATTGTACAACTCAAGAATTTCCCACAGGAACGTCTCCACTCGGGAGCAAAAACTAGGGTCTAACTCACATACAGATGTTCCATTTTTTCCGCATCTTTGTGGGGAATGAGGGACCCTTACACATCAGCTGAACTTTCGGGATTACTCTCCAGACGATGCTGAGGCCTAAGACCTTGTGTTTGAGTCAGGGCCCAAATCTGAATTGGCTAGGAGGGGAAAACCTCCTGTTTACTGTCACTTGGATCAAGCGACCTGTGGTTTTTCCCTCGAGGCTTTCCCAGGACGCTTTCCCAGGAGGTTTTTCCCACAAGGCTGTCCTACGTGCCACCGTCGGTGTGAGTCGATCCTTGGCGTGAAAGTTAAGGCAGTGCAGGGAAAACAGTTTCCTCTGGAAATGGACTGAGACATCTGGGGGACTCTTGGAATGGAGGCACGAACCTGGAGTTGCTCTCGCCTTTCCTGTGGAGTTCCTCTCGCCTTTCCTGTGTAGAGCGCCTCCTCTTGAGATGCGACAGGAACGCCGGGAATTCTTTCCGGACCACGCAGGGAAAGGATCCCTGCTCTCGAGCTATGAGGCGGAAACGGGGCTCCTCTGGATGTGGGCGGAACTCTCGTGCTTCCTCTCGAATGGAGATGGGTATGTCGGGAACTTCTTGAGTTGCAGCAAGGGTGTGAAGGATCCTTTCGAAGTTCCAGAGGTTAGGTGTGATTCGCCTCGAGATGCCTCAGCGGAAATGGGCCTCATCTCGCCTGGAGGGGAGAACCTCCTGGATTTTCTCGAGTTGCGGCAGGCGCTCTCGACTTACGACGGGGACCTCAGGGACCCGCTCTGGTGGCCTCAGGAAAGGCCAGTCCCCATGCGAGTTGCTCGGGGGCCTCTCGGGATTCCTCTCCCTTCGATGCCGGGCCTAACACCTTGTGTGGAGTCGGTGCCGGAACCTGACTATTACTCTCCAGTGGTGACATGGATCTTGGGGTACTTCTGGAGTCTCCCCAGGGGAGTCAGTCCTCATCTCGAGTGGGGGCATGCAGGTGCGCTTTCCTCCCGAGCTTTAGCAGCAAAGTCACGCTTCCCTTCGCGTGGATCAAGGGATCTGTGGCTTTCCCTCGAGGCTTTCCCACGAGGCTTTCCCACAGGCTGTCCCACGTGCCACCGTGGTGTGAGTCGATCCTCGGCTTGAAAGTCGAGGCAGTGCAGGGAAAACAGGTTTCCCTGGAATGGACTGAGACATCTGGGGGACGCTGGAATGGTGGCACGACCCTGGAGTTCCTCTCGCCTTTCCTGTGGAGAGCGACTCCTCTTGAGATGCTACGGGAACGCCTGAAACTCTTTCCCGACCACGCAGGGAAAGGATCCCTCCTCTCGAGCTAGGAGGCGGAATCGGGACTCCTCTGGATGTGGGCTTGACTCTCGTACTTCTCTCGAGAGGAGACGGTTATGTCGGGGAACTTCTTGAGTTGCAGCAAGGTTGTGAAGAACCGTTTGTAAGTTCCAGAGGTTAGGTGTGATTAACCTCGAGACGCCTCAGCAGAAATGGGCCTCATCTCGCCTGGAGGGGAGAAAATCTTGGATTTTTTTCGAGTTGCGGCAGGTGCTCTCGACTTACGACGGGGACCTCAGGGACCCTCTCTGGTGGCCTCAGGAAAGGCCATTCCCCATGCGAGTTGCGGGGGCCTCTCGGTTTCCTCTCCCGTCGTTGCCGGGGCCTAAGACCTTGTGTGGAGTCGGTGCAGGAACCTGAGGATTCCTCTCCAGTGCTGACATGGATCTTGGGGTACTTCTGGAGTCTCCCCAGGGTAGTCAGTCCTCCTCTCGAGAGGGCGCAGGCACGTGCGTTTTCCTCCCGAGCTGTAGCAGCAGTGTAATGCTTCCCTTCTCGTGGATCAAGGGATCTGTGGCTTTCCTCGGGCTGTCCCCATGAGGCTTTCCCACGAGGCTTTCCACGAGGCTTTCCCACAAGGCTGTCCCACGTGACACCGTGGTGTGAGTCGATCCTCGGCTTGAAAGTCGAGGCAGTGCAGGGAAAACAGGTTTCCCTGGAGTGGACTGAGACATTTGGGGGACACTGGAGTGGTGCACGACCCTGGAGTTCCTCTCGCCTTTCCTGTGGAGATTGCCTACTGTTGAGATGCGACGGAAATCCCGGGAATTCTTTCCGACCACGCAGGGAAAGGATCCCTCCTCTCGAGCTATGAGGCGGAAACGGGGCTCCTCTGGATGTGGACGGGACTCTCGTGCTTCCTCTTGAGGGGGAGACGGGTATGTTGGGAACTTCTTGAGTTGCAGCAAGTGTGTGAAGAACCCTTTGGAAGTTCCAGAGGTTGGGTGTGATTAGCCTCCAGAGGCCTCAGTGAAATGGTCGTCATCTCGCCTTCAAAGGAGAACCTCCTGAATTTTTTCGAGTTGCGGAAGGTGCTCTCGACTTGGGGACACAGGATCCCTCTGGTGGCCTCAGGAAAGGCCAGTCCCCATGCCTGTAGCACGGGGGCCTCTCAGGATTCCTCTCCCGTCGATGCGGTGCCTAAGACCTTGTGTGGATTCGGTGCCGGAACCTGAGGATTCCTCTCCAGTGCTGACATGGATCTTGGGGGTACTTCTGGAGTCTCCCCAGGGGAGTCAATCCTCGCCTCGAGTGGGGGCAAGCACGGGCGCTTTCCTCCCGAGCTGTAGTAGCAATGTCACGCTTCCCTTCGCTTGGATCAAGGGATCTGTGGCTTTCCCTCGAGACTTTCCCACCAGGCTTTCCCAAAGGGGTGTCCCACGTGCCACCGTGGTTTGAGTCGATCCTCGGCTTGAAAGTCGAGGAAGTGTAGGAAAACAGGTTTCCCTGGAATGGACTGAGACATCTGGGGGACTCTGGGAATGGGACGACCCTGGAGTTCCTCTCGCCTTTCCTGTGGAGAGCGCCCCCCTCTTGAGATGCGAACGGGAACACCGGGAATCTTTCCCGACCACGCAGAAAAAGCATCCCCCCCTCTCGAGCTAGGAGGCGGAAACGGAGCAGCCTCTGGATGTGGGCGGGACTCTCGTGCTTCCTCTCGAGTGGAGACGGGTATGTCGGGAACTTCTTGGGTTGAAGCAAGGGTGTGAAGGACCCTTTGGAAGTTCCAGAAGTTAGGTGTGATTAGCCTCCGAGACGCCTCAGCAGAAATCGGCCTCATCTCGCCTGGAAGGGAGAACCTCCTGGATTTTCTCGTGTTGCAGGTGGCTCTCGACTTACG
>NW_017192338.1:0-10337 GCF_001704415.2 Capra hircus
TCACACCACCGTGACATGTGGGACAGCCCTGTTCGAAAGCCTCATGGGAAAGCCTTTGATGCAAAGCGACTGATCCTTGAACCACATGTCGGCACGCGTGACACTGCTGCTACAGCTTGTGAGGAAATCGCAGGTGCATGCCCCCACACGAGATGAGGACTGACTCCCCTGGTGAGACTCCAGAAGTATGGAAAGATTCATGTCAGCACTGGAGAGGCATCCTCAGGGTCTGGCCCCGACTCCACACATGGTCTTAGGCACCGGCATCGATGGGAGAGGAATCCCTATAGGCCCCATGGTAACTCGCATGGGGACTGGCCTTTCCTGAGGCCACCAGAGCGAGTCCCTGAGGTCCCCGTCGTAACTCGAGAGCACCTACCACAACTCGGTAAAATCCAGGAGGTTCTCCCCTCCAGGCGAGATGAGGCCCATTTCCGCTGAGGCGTCTCGAAGCTAATCACACCTAACCTCTGGAACTTCCAAAGGGTCCTTCACACCCTTGCTGCAACTCAAGAAGTTCCCCGACATACCCGTCTCCACTCGAGAGGAAGCACGAGAGTCCCGCCACATCCAGAGGAGCCCCTTTTCCCCTCATAGCTCGAGACGAGGGATCCTTTCACTGTGTGTCGGGAAAGAATTCCTGGGGTTCCCGTCGCATCTCCAGAGGAGGCGCTCTCCACAGGAAAGGCGAGAGGAACTCCAGGGTCGTGCCACCATTCCCAGAGTCCCCAGATATCTCAGTCCATTCCAGGGAAACCTGTTTTCCCTGCACTGCCTCGACTTTCAAGCCGAGGATCGACTCACACCACGGTGGCACGTGGGACAGCCCTGTGGGAAAGCCTCGTGGGAAAACCTCGTGGGAAATCCTCGAGGGAAAGCCACAGATCCCTTGATCCACACCAAGGGAAGCGTGACACTGCTGCTACAGCTCCGGAGGAAAGCGCACGTGCATGCCACCACTGGAGACGAGGACTGACTTCCCTGGGAGACTCCAGAAGTCCCTCAAGATCCTTGTCAGCACTGGAGAGGAATCCTGAGGTTCCGGCACCATCTCCACACAATGTCTTAGGCCCTGGCATCGACGGGAGAGGAATCCTGAGAGGCCCCCGAGCAATTCGCATGGGGACTGGTCTTTCCTGAGGTCACCAGAGCAGGTCCCTGAGGTCCCGGTCGTAAGTTGTGAGCACCTGACTCTGGAGAAAATCCAGGAGGTTCTCCCCTCCAGGCGAGATGAGGCCCATTTCCGCTGAGGCGTCTGGGGCTAATCACACCTAACACTCTGGAACTTCCAAAGCGTCGCTTCACACCCTCGCTGCAACTCAAGAAGTTCCCCGACATACCCGTCTCCACTCGAGAGGAAGCACGAGAGTCCTGCCCACATCCAGATGGAGACCCGTTTCCGCCTCATAGCTCGAGAGAGTGGGATGCCTTTCAGCTGCCTGGTTCGGGAAGAATTCCCGGCGTTCCCGTCGCATCTCAAGAGGAGGCGCTCTCCTCAGGAAAGGCGAGAGGAACTCCAGCGTCGTGCCACCATTCCACAAGTCCCCAGATGTCTCAGTCCATTCCAGGGAAAACTGTTTTCCCTGCACTGCCTCGACTTTCAAGGCCGAGGATCGACTCTACACCACGGTGGCACGTGGACAGCCCTGTGGGAAAGCCTCGTGGGAAACCTGTGGCACTCGAGGGGAAAGCCACAGCATCCCTTGATCCACTGAAGGGAAGCGTAACACTCCTGCAGGAGCTCGGGAGGAAAGCGCACGTTCCTGCCCCCACTCGAGTCGAGGTCTGACTCCCCTGGGGAGACTCCAGAAGTACCCCAAGATCCATGTCAGCACTGGAGAGGAATCCTCAGGTTCCGGCATCGACTCCACACAAGGTCTTAGGCCCGGCATTGACGGGAGAGGAATCCCGAAAGGCTCTCTTGGCAACTCCCATGGGCACTGGCCTTTCCTGAGGCCACCAGAGCGGGTCCCTGAGGTCCCTGTCGTAACTCGAGAGACCCTGCCCAAACTCTAGAAAAATCCAGGAGGTTCTCCCCTCCAGGCGAGATGAGGCCCATTTCCTCGGAGGGCGTCTGGAGGCTCATCACACCTAAACTCTGGAAATTCAAAAGGGTCCTTGCTGCAACTCAAGAAGTTCCCCGACATACCCGTCTCCACTCGAGAGGAAGCACGAGGGTCCCGCCCACATCCAGAGGAGACGCCGTTTTGGTATCGAAGCTCGACATGAGGGATCCTTTCCCTGCTTGGTCAGGAAATAATACCCGCCATTCCGCTCGCATTTCAAGGGGAAGCGCTCTCCACAGGAAAGGCGAGAGGAACTCCAGGGTCGTGCCACCATTCACAGAGTCGCCCAGATGTCTCAGTCCATTCCAGAGTAAACTGTTTTTCCTGCACTGCCTCGAATTTCACGGCGAGGATCGACTCACACCACGGTGGCACGTGGGATAGCCCTGTCGGAAAGCCTCGTGGGAAATCCTCTTGGGAAAGCCTCGAGGGAAAGCCACAGATCCCTTGATCCACGGGAAGGGAAGCGTGACACTGCTGCTACATCTCGGGAGGAAAGCGCACGTGCATGCCCCCACTCGAGACAAGGACTCACTCCCCTGGGGAGACTCCAGAAGTACCCCAAGATCCATGTCAGCACTGGAGAGGAATCCTCAGGTTCTGGCACCATCTCCACACAAGGTCTTAGGCCTCGGCATCGACGGGAGAGGAATCCCGAGAGGACCCGAGCAATTCGCATGGGGACTGGTCTTTCCTGAGGCCACCAGAGCAGGTCCCTGAGGTCCCGGTCGTAAGTTGTGAGCACCTGCCTCAACTGGAGAAAATCCAGGTGGTTCTTCCCTCCAGGCGAGATGAGGCCCATTTCCGCTGAGCCATATCCAGGCTAATCACACCTAACATGTGGAACTTCCAAAAGTTCCTTCACACCCTTGCTGCAACTCAAGAAACTCCCCGACATACCCGTCTCCAGAGGAGAGGAAGCACGAGAGTCCCGCCCACATACAGAGGAGCACCGATTCCGCCTCCTAGTTCGAGAGGAGGGATCCTTTCCTGCGTGGTCGGGAAAGAATTCCCGGCGTTCCCATCGCATCTCAAGAGGAGGCGCTCTCCACAGGAAAGGCGAGAGGAAATCCAGGTTCGTGCCACCATTCCCAGAGTCACCCAGATGTCTCTGTCCATTCCAGGGAAAACTGTTTTCCCTGCAATGCCTCGACTTTCAAGCCGAGGATCGACTCACACCACGGTGGCACGTGGGACAGCCCTGTGGGAAAGGCTCGTGGGAAAGCCTCGAGGGAAAGCCACTGATCCCTCGATCCACGCGAAGAGAAGCGTATCACTGCTGCTAGAGCTCGGGAGGAAAGCGCACGTGCCTGCCCTCACTCGAGTCGATGTCTGACTCCCCTGGGGAGACTCCAGAAGTACCCCAAGATCCATGTCACACTGGAGAGGAATCCTCAGGTTCCGGCACCGACTCCACACAAGGTCTTAGACCCCGGCATCGATGGGGCAGGTATCCCGAGAGGGCCCCGAGCAACTCGCATGGGGAATGGCCTTCCCTGAGGCCACCAGTGCGGGTCCCTGAGGTCCCCGTCGTATGTCGAGAGCACCTGCCACAACTCGAGAAAATCCAGGAGGTTCTCCCCTCCAGGCGAGATGAGGCCCATTTCCGCTGAGGCGTCTCGAAGCTAATCACACCTAACCTCTGGAACTTCCAAAGGGTCCTTCACACCCTTTCTGCAACTCAAGAAGTTCCCCGACATACCCGTCTCCACTCGAGAGGAAGCACGAGAGTCCCGCCCACATCCAGAGGAGCCCCTTTTCTCCCTCATAGCTCGAGACGAGGGATCCTTTCACTGTGTGTCGGGAAAGAATTCCTGGGGTTCCCGTCGCATCTCCAGAGGAGGCGCTCTCCACAGGAAAGGCGAGAGGAACTCCAGGGTCGTGCCACCATTCCCAGAGTCCCCCAGATATCTCAGTCCATTCCAGGGAAACCTGTTTTCCCTGCACTGCCTCGACTTTCAAGCCGAGGATCGACTCACACCACGGTGGCACGTGGGACAGCCCTGTGGGAAAGCCTCGTGGGAAAACCTCGTGGGAAATCCTCGAGGGAAAGCCACAGATCCCTTGATCCACACCAAGGGAAGCGTGACACTGCTGCTACAGCTCCGGAGGAAAGCACACGTGCATGCCACCACTGGAGACGAGGACTGACTTCCCTGGGGCAGACTCCAGAAGTCCCTCAAGATCCTTGTCAGCACTGGAGAGGAATCCTGAGGTTCCGGCACCATCTCCACACAATGTCTTAGGCCCTGGCATCGACGGGAGAGGAATCCTGAGAGGCCCCCGAGCAATTCGCATGGGGACTGGTCTTTCCTGAGGTCACCAGAGCAGGTCCCTGAGGTCCCGGTCGTAAGTTGTGAGCACCCTGACTCTGGAGAAAATCCAGGAGGTTCTCCCCTCCAGGCGAGATGAGGCCCATTTCCGCTGAGGCGTCTTGGGGCTAATCACACCTAACATCTGGAAACTTCCAAAAGGCGTCGTTCACACCCTCGCTGCAACTCAAGAAGTTCCCCGACATACCCGTCTCCACTCGAGAGGAAGCACAGGAGTCCTGCCCACATCCAGATGAGCCCCGTTTTCGGCCTCATAGCTCGAGCAGGTGGGATGCTTTCGCTGCGTTGGTTGGGAAAGAATTCCCGGCGTTCCCGTCGCATCTCAAGAGGAGGCGCTCTCCTCAGGAAAGGCGAGAGGAACTCCAGCGTCGTGCCACCATTCCCACAGTCCCCCAGATGTCTCAGTCCATTCCAGGGAAAACTGTTTTCCCTGCACTGCCTCGACTTTCAAGCCGAGGATCGACTCTCACCACGGTGGCACGTGGGACAGCCCTGTGGGAAAGCCTCGTGGGAAAGCATCGAGGGAAAGCCACTGCTCCCTTGATCCACGTGGAAGGGAAGCGTAACACTCCTGCAGGAGCTCGGGAGGAAAGCGCACGTTCCTGCCCCCACTCGAGTCGAGGTCTGACTCCCCTGGGGAGACTCCAGAAGTACCCCAAGATCCATGTCAGCACTGGAGAGGAATCCTCAGGTTCCGGGCATCGACTCCACACAAGGTCTTAGGCCCCGGCATTGACGGGAGAGGAATCCCGAAAGGCTCTCTTGCAACTCCCATGGGCACTGGCCTTTCCTGAGGCCACCAGAGCGGGTCCCTGAGGTCCCTGTCGTAACTCGAGAGACCCTGCCCAACTCTAGAAAATCCAGGAGGTTCTCCCCTCCAGGCGAGATGAGGCCCATTTCCTCGGAGGCGTCTGGAGGCTCATCACACCTAAACTCTGGAAATTCAAAAGGGTCCTTGCTGCAACTCAAGAAG
The DNA here is from genome assembly GCF_001704415.2 of Capra hircus. Lineage (NCBI taxonomy): Eukaryota > Metazoa > Chordata > Mammalia > Artiodactyla > Bovidae > Capra > Capra hircus. The sequence continues at coordinate 5,373 of NW_017192338.1, forward strand.
TTCCCCGACATACCCGTCTCCACTCGAGAGGAAGCACGAGGGTCCCGCCCACATCCAGAGGAGACGCCGTTTTGGTATCGAAGCTCGACATGAGGGATCCTTTCCCTGCTTGGTCAGGAAATAATACCCGCCATTCCGCTCGCATTTCAAGGGGAAGCGCTCTCCACAGGAAAGGCGAGAGGAACTCCAGGGTCGTGCCACCATTCACAGAGTCGCCCAGATGTCTCAGTCCATTCCAGAGTAAACCTGTTTTCCCTGCACTGCCTCGAATTTCACAGCGCGAGGATCGACTCACACCACGGTGGCACGTGGGACTAGCCCTGTCGGAAAGCCTCGTGGGAAATCCTCTTGGATAGCCTCGAGGGAAAGCCACAGATCCCTTGATCCACTGGAAGGGAAGCGTGACACTGCTGCTACAGTCTCGGGAGGAAAGCGCACGTGCATGCCCCCACTCGAGACAAGGACTCACTCCCCTGGGGAGACTCCAGAAGTACCCCAAGATCCATGTCAGCACTGGAGAGGAATCCTCAGGTTCTGGCACCATCTCCACACAAGGTCTTAGGCCTCCAGGCATCGACGGGAGAGGAATCCAGAGAGGACCCCGAGCACTTCGCATAGGGGACTGGTCCTTTCCTGAGGCCACCAGAGCAGGTCCCTGAGGTCCCGTCGATAAGTCGTGAGCACCTGCCTCAACTGCGAGAAGATCCAGGTGGTTCTTCCCTCCAGGCGAGATGAGGCCCATTTCCGCTGAGCGCATATCCAGGCTAATCACACCTAACCATGTGGAACTTCCAAAAGGGTCCTTCACACCCTTGCTGCAACTCAAGAAGTACCCCGACGTAGCCCGTCTCCAGAGGAGAGGAAGCACGAGAGTCCCGCCCACATACCAGAGGAGCACCGTTTCCGACCTCCTAGCTTCGAGAGGAGGGATCCTTTCCCTGCGTGGTCGGGAAAGAATTCCCGGCGTTCCCATCGCATCTCAAGAGGAGGCGCTCTCCACAGGAAAGGCGAGAGGAAATCCAGGTTCGTGCCACCATTCCCAGAGTCACCCCAGATGTCTCTGTCCATTCCAGGGAAACCTGTTTTCCCTGCAATGCCTCGACTTTCAAGCCGAGGATCGACTCACACCACGGTGGCACGTGGGACAGCCCTGTGGGAAAGGCTCGTGGGAAAGCCTCGAGGGGAAAGCCACTGATCCCTTCGATCCACCGCGAAGAGAAGCCGTATCACTTGCTGCTAGCAGCTCGGGAGGAAAGCGCACGTGCCTGCCCTCGACTCGAGACGATGGTCTGACTCCCCTGGGGAGACTCCAGAAGTACCCCAAGATCCATGTCAGCACTGGAGAGGAATCCTCAGGTTCCGTCACCGACTCCACACAAGGTCTTAGGACCCCGGCATCGATGGGAGCAGGTATCCCGAGAGGGCCCCGAGCAACTCGCATGGGGACTGGCCTTTCCTGAGGCCACCAGTGCGGGTCCCTGAGGTCCCCGTCGTAAGTCGAGAGCACCTGCCACAACTCGAGAAAATCCAGGAGGTTCTCCCCTCCAGGCGAGATGAGGCTCCATTTCCGCTGAGGGGTCTCGAAGGCTAATCACACCTAACCTCTGGAACTTCCAAAGGGTCCTTCACACCCTTGCTGCAACTCAAGAAGTTCCCCCGACATACCCGTCTCCACTCGAGAGGAAGCACGAGAGTCCCGCCCACATCCAGAGGAGCCCCTGTTTCTCCCTCCTAGCTCGAGGACGAGGGATCCTTTCACTGTGTGGTCGGGAAAGAATTCCTGGGGTTCCGTCACATCTCAAGAGGAGGCGCTCTCCACAGGAAAGGCGAGAGGAACTCCAGGGTCGTGCCACCATTCCAGAGTCCCCCAGATGTCTCAGTCCATTCCAGGGAAACCTGTTTTCCCTGCACTGCCTCGACTTTCAAGCCGAGGATCGTCTCACACCACGGTGGCACGTGGGACAGCCCTGTGGGAAAGACTCTGGAACTCGGGGGATCCTCGAGGGAAAGCCACAGATCCCTTGATCCACAGCCGAAGGGAAGCGTGACACTGCTGCTACAGCTCCGGAGGAAGCACACGTGCATGCCACCACTGGAGTCGAGGACTGACTTCCCTGGGGCAGACTCCAGAAGTCCCTCAAGATCCTTGTCAGCACTGGAGAGGAATCCTGAGGTTCCGGCACCATCTCCACACAATGTCTTAGGCCCTGGCATCGACGGGAGAGGAATCCTGAGAGGCCCGCGAGGCAATTCACATGGGGACTGGTCTTTCCTGAGGCCACCAGAGCAGGGTCCCTGAGGTCCCGGTCGTAAGTGTGAGCACCTGGACTCGGAGAAAATCCAGGAGGTTCTCCCCTCCAGGCGAGATGAGGCCCATTTCCGCTGAGGCGATCTTGAGGGCTAATCACACCTAACATCTGGAACTTCCAAAGGCGTCGTTCACACCCTCGCTGCAACTCAAGAAGTTCCCGACATACCCGTCTCCACTCGAGAGGAGCACAGAGAGTCCTGGCCCACATCCAGATGAGCCCCGTTTCGCCTCCATAGTTCGAGAGGTGGGATGCCTTTCGCTGCGTGGTTGGGGAAAGATTCCCGGCGTTCCCGTCGCATCTCAAGAGGAGGCGCTCTCCCTCAGGAAAGGCGAGAGGAACTCCAGCGTCGTGCCACCATTCCCAGCAGTCCCCCAGATGTCTCAGTCCATTCCAGGGAAACTGTTTTCCCTGCACTGCCTCGACTTTCAAGCGAGGATCGACTCTCACCACGGTGGCACGTGGGACAGCCCTGTGGGAAAGCCTCGTGGGAGAAAGCATCGAGGGAAAGCCACTGCTCCCTTGATCCACGTGAAGGGAAGCGCTACACTGCCTGCAGGAGCTCGGAGGAAAGCGGCACGTTCCTGCCCCCACTCGAGACGAGGACTGACTCCCCTGGGGAGACTCCAGAAGTACCCCAAGATCCATGTCAGCACTGGAGAGGAATCCTCAGGTTCCGGCACGACTCCACACAAGGTCTTAGGCCCCGGCATCGACGGGAGAGGAATCCCGAAAGGCCCTTGCAACTCCCATGGGCACTGGCCTTTCCTGAGGCCACCAGAGCGGGTCCCTGAGGTCCCTGTCGTAACTCGAGAGACCCCTGCCAACTCTAGAAAATCCAGGAGGTTCTCCCCTCCAGGCGAGATGAGGCCCATTTCCTCGGAGGCGTCTGGAGGCTATCACACCTAAACTCTGGAAATTCAAAAGGGTCCTTGCTGCAACTCAAGAAGTTCCCCGACATACCCGTCTCCACTCGAGAGGAAGCACGAGGGTCCGCCCACATCCAGAGGAGACGCCGTTTTGGTATCGAAGCTCGAGATGAGGGATCCTTTCCCTGCTTGGTCAGGAAATAATACCCGCCATTCCTCGCATTTCAAGGGAGCGCTCTCCACAGGAAAGGCGAGAGGAACTCCAGGGTCGTGCCACCATTCACAGAGTCCCCCAGATGTCTCAGTCCATTCCAGGGAAACTGTTTTTCCCTGCACTGCCTCGACTTTCACGGCGAGGATCGACTCACACCACGGTGGCACGTGGGATAGCCCTGTCGGAAAGCCTCGTGGGAAATCCTCTTGGGAAAGCCTCGAGGGAAAGCCACAGATCCCTTGATCCACGGAAGGGAAGCGTGACACTGCTGCTACATCTCGGGAGGAAAGCGCACGTGCATGCCCCACTCGAGACAAGGACTGACTCCCCTGGGGAGACCAGAAGTACCCCAAGATCCATGTCAGCACTGGAGAGGAATCCTCAGGTTCGGCACCATCTCCACACAAGGTCTTAGGCCCCGGCATCGACGGGAGAGGAATCCCGAGGCCCCGAGCAATTCGCATGGGACTGGCTTTCCTGAGGCCACCAGAGCAGGTCCCTGAGGTCCCGGTCGTAAGTCGAGAGCACCTGCCAACTGAGAAAATCCAGGAGGTTCTCCCCTCCAGGCGAGATGAGGCCCATTTCCGCTGAGGCGTCTCGAGGCTAATCACACCTAACCTCTGGAACTTCCAAAGGGTCCTTCACACCCTTGCTGCAACTCAAGAAGTCCCCGACATACCGTCTCCAGAGGAGGAAGCACGAGAGTCCCGCCCACATCAGAGGAGCCCTTTCCGCCTCCTAGCTCGAGAGGAGGGATCCTTTCCCTGCGTGGTCGGGAAAAATTCCCGGCGTTCCCGTCGCATCTCAAGAGGAGGCGCTCTCCACAGGAAAGGCGAGAGGAACTCCAGGTTCGTGCCACCATTCCCCAGAGTCCCCAGATGTCTCAGTCCATTCCAGGGAAACTGTTTTTCCCTGCAATGCCTCGACTTTCAAGCCGAGGATCGACTCACACCACGGTGGCACGTGGGACAGCCCTGTGGGAAAGGCTCGTGGGAAAGCCTCGAGGGAAAGCCACATCCCTTGATCCACGCGAAGGGAAGCGTAACACTGCTGCTACAGCTCGGGAGGAAAGCGCACGTGCCTGCCCCACTCGAGACGAGTGACTCCCCTGGGGAGACTCCAGAAGTACCCCAAGATCCATGTCAGCACTGGAGAGGAATCCTCAGGTTCCGCACCGACTCCACACAAGGTCTTAGGCCCCGGCATCGACGGAGAGGAATCCCGAGAGGGCCCCCGAGCAACTCGCATGGGGACTGGCCTTTCCTGAGGCCCCAGAGCGGGTCCCTGAGGTCCCCGTCGTAAGTCGAGAGCACCTGCCAACTCGAGAAATCCAGGAGGTTCTCCCCTCCAGGCGAGATGAGGCCCATTTCCGCTGAGGCGTCTCGAGGCTAATCACACCTAACCTCTGGAACTTCCAAAGGTCCTTCACACCCTTGCTGCAACTCAAGAAGTTCCCCGACATACCCGTCTCCACTCGAGAGAAGCACGAGAGTCCCGCCCACATCCAGAGGAGCCCCTTTTCCCTCCTAGCTCGAGAGGGATCCTTTCCCTGCGTGTCGGGAAAGAATTCCGG
>NW_017192339.1:0-10336 GCF_001704415.2 Capra hircus
TAACAACTTATTGATATGATAATTATGTTCTTGCTGTGTTACAACAACTGTTATTGTTACTACAACAGCAATCATTGACTCAACAAGTGTAAATGCCCAATATGTTAAAAAATCAAGGTTTAGGTATTTTGGAACAGCTCAGATATTAGTTTAGACTTAGGGAAACTTCATAATCAGATTCAGACCTTGGAACACTCCCGATTAGATTTTACCACCGCAGGAGAAGCCAATGACTTTTCCCACACTTTCTCTAACTTCATTTCTGAAGACTGTTCTGTCTACTGTCTATAATCTTGCTCCTCATAATCATACTTCCCTATATTGTCTAGATTCTTCGGCAGAGCATTCGGAATCTCGAGACCGAACTGCACCTGATTTTAAACATAAATAATCAATTATTTAAAATTAAAAAGGGTGAGATGCCGGGAGCCAGAGTGAGGAATCCCGCCCGTGACAAGGTCATGAGGAAGGAAGCTGACATACGCAAGGCGTGCTCAGACTTCAGGGACCCCTCTGGAAATTCCTAAGCATGTACCCCAACAAAAATCTGCCGGCTTTTGTGCTCTGCTTTTCCACTCTTCTGACATTTTCTGGAAAAAGTCAATTCAGGGTTTCAGTCTTCTGCATTTGAAAGAGTGTTTCAATCTAAAAACCCCTCCGATGGCTTTCTAACCTGCCTGCAGGACTCTGCGAGTGTGATTGTTTGAGGCCTCCTGACCGCAGGAGGCACAGGAAGCTTAAAACATCCTAGGAATGTAGGGGCTTCCGAAGAGTCAAAATCTTTAGAATAGGACTGATTAAAAGTTTCATTTGTTGAGTCAATGCTTGCTGCCAAATTTTCATATCCTTTATTTTTAGATATAGTTGGTATATAGAAAAACAAGTAGTAGACCTGGTATTAGCAACATTAGATCTTTGAGTTAAGTACCTTCTTTGTTATATCCCACTGCACCTTTGTTCTATAGAGATGTAACTTTAATGCTTTAAGGAGATGCAAATTAAAGAAAAACACTTCGGGGGAAACAAAATCAACATTCATTAAGGAAGAGAGCTAAAAAGTGTTAACAAGCTTCTTGGCCAGAAGATAATGTAAATCACCTGAGACCTTTTGTATACAAAATGATGTATAGAAAGAGTCTGGGCTGCGAACGCTACATAATTCTGTGTTACCCGTTGATCTCCATGTTTTATCAAAAGTATAAAAGGCCTTCTGAACAATAAAGGATCGGACCAGTTTCTCGAACTAGTCTCTCGGCCTGGTTTCTTGGGACTCTGGCTCCCCCCATGTCTCTCTCTCTCCTCTTCTCTCCCCTTCCCTCTCTCTGCTCTTTACTTTAACTTCAGGCTGAATCTCCATCTGGGGCGCAGAGGCTCGCCAGGTCTACTTACTTGCCCCGGCTGTTAAGACCGCACGAAAGGGAGCTTAAGGCGAGGCACCCTTAGATATTCAAGCGGGCGCCGGTGGCCCAACGTAGATGGTGCAGATTCCTTGTCTGGAATTTTATTGGCCTTCCGCGTAAACCAAGCTATTCAGCCCTCTTCCTCCACTTAATCTTCTTATTACACTATAGTTTCTTAATCTAATCTTACATTAATAAACAAACAAGTCTTTCCACGCCAACGCCGTCCACCCTTCGAATTCCCTGGATCCACCGGGGCTAAGAAAGCCTCGTGGGAAAGCCTCAATGGAAAGCCACGGATCCCTTGATGCACGCGAAGGGAAGCGGGACACCGCTGCTACAGCTCGGGTGAAAGCGCACGTGGATGCCCCCACTCGAGTAGAGGACTGACTTCCCTGGGGAGACTCCAGAAGTACCGCAAGATCCATGTCAGCACTGGAGAGGAATCCTCAGGTTCCGGAACTGACTCCACACAAGGTCTTAGGCCCCAGCATCGATGGGAGAGGAATCCCGAGAGGCCCCCGAGCAACTCGCATGGGGACTGGCCTTTCCTGAGGCCACCAGAGCGGGTCCCTGAGGTCCCCGTCGTAAGTCGAGAGCACCTGCCGCAACTCGAGAAAATCCAGGAGGTTCTCCCCTCCAGGCGAGATGAGGCCCATTTCCGCTGAGGCGTCTCGAGGCTAGTCACACCTAACCTCTGGAACTTCCAAGGGTCCTTCACACCCTTGCCGCAACTCAAGAAGTTGCCCGACATACCCGTCTCCACTGAGACGAAGCATGAGAGTCCCGCCCACATCCAGAGGAGCCCCGTTTCCGCCTCCTAGCTCGAGAGGAGGGATCATTTCCCTGCGTGGTCGGGAAAGAATTCCCGGCGTTCCCGTCGCATCTCAAGAGGAGGCGCTCACCACAGGAAAGGCGAGAGGAACTCCAGGGTCATGCCACCATTCCAGAGTCCCCCAGATGTCTCAGTCGATTCCAGGAAACCTTTTTTCCCTGCACTGCGTCGACTTTCAAGCGAGGATCGACTCACACCACGGTGGCTGGGACTGCCCTGTGGGAAAGCCTCGTGGCCTCGAGGGAAAGCCACAGATCCCTTGATCCACGCGAAGGAAGCGCGACACTGCTGCTACAGCTCGGGAGGAAAGCGCACGTGCATGCCCCCACTTGAGACGAGACTGACTCCCCTGGGGAGACTCCAGAAGTACCCCAAGATCCATGTCAGCACTGGAGAGGAATCCTCAGGTTCGGCACTGACTCCACACAAGGTCTTAGGCCCAGCATCGACGGGAGAGGAATCCCGAGAGGCCCCCGAGCTCATGGGGACTGGCCTTTCCTGAGGCACCAGAGCGGTCCCTGAGGTCCCGTCATAAGTCGAGAGCACCTGCCGCAACTCGAGAAATCCAGGAGGTTCTCCCCTCCAGGCGAAATGAGGCCCATTTCCGCTGAGGCGTCTCGAGGCTAATCACACCTAACCTCTGGAACTTCCAAAGGTTCTTCACACCCTTGCTGCAACTCAGGAGTTTCCCGACATACCCGTCTCCACTCGAGAGGAAGCAGGAGAGTTCTGCCCACATCCAGAGGAGCCCCGTTTCCGCCTCCTAGCTCGAGAGGAGGGATCCTTTCCCTGCGTGTTCGGGAAAGAATTCCCGGCGTTCCGTCGCATCACAAGAGGAGACGCTCTCCACAGGAAAGGCGAGAGGAACTCCAGGGTCGTGACACCATTCCCAGAGTCCCCCAGATGTCTCAGTCCATTCCAGGGAAACCTGTTTTCCCTGCACTGTCTCGACTTTCAAGCCGAGGTTCGACTCACACCACGGTGGCATCGTGGGACAGCCCTGTGAGAAAGCCTCGTGGGAAAGCCTCGTGTGCCTCAAGAGAAAGCCAAAGATCTCTTGATCCACGCGAAGGGAAGCGTGACACTTGTGCTACAGCTCGGAGGAAAGCGCACGTGCATGCCCCCGCTCGAGACGAGGACTGACTCCCCTGGGGAGACTCCAGAAGTACCCAGGATCCATGTCTGCACTGGAGAGGAATGCTCAGGTTCCGGCACGGACTCCATACAAGATCTTAGGCCCTGACATCGACGAGAGAGGAATCCCGAGAGGCCCCCAATCAACTCGCATGTGGACTGGCCTTTCCTGAGGCCACCAGAGCGGGTCCCTTAGGTCCCCGTCGTAAGTCGATAGCGCCTGCCACAACTCGAGAAAATTCAGGAAGTACTCCCCCTCCAGGCGAGATGAGGCCCATTTCCCAGAGGCGTCTCGAGGCTAATCACACCTAACCTATGGAACTTCCAAAGGGTCCTTCACACCCTTGCTGCAACTCAAGAAGTTCCCTGACATACCCGTCTCCACTCGAGAGGAAGCACGAGATTCCCGCCCACATCTAGAGGAGCCCCGTTTCCGCCTCCTAGCTCGAGAGGAGGGATCCTTTCCCTGTGTTCTCGGGAAAGAATTCCCGGCGTTCCCGTCGCATCTCAAGAGGAGGCCCTCTCCACAGGAAAGGCGAGCGGAACTCCAGGGTGTGCCACCAATCTGATAGTCCCCAGAGGTCTCAGTCCATTCCAGGGAAACCTGTATTCCCTGCACTGCCTCGAATTTCAAGCCGAGGATCGACTCACACCACGTTGGCACGTGGGACAGCCCTGTGGAAAAGCCTCGTGGGAAAGCCTTGTGGAAAGACTCGAGAAAAGCCACTGATTCCTTGATCCACTCGACGGGAAACATGACACTGCTGCCCCATCTCGGCAGGAAAGCGCACTTGCATGCCCCCAAACGAGACGAGGACTGACTCCCCTAGGGAGACTCCAAAAGTACCCCAAAATCCATGTCAGCACTGGAGAGGAATGCTCAGGTTCCGGCACCGACTCTACACAAGGTCTTAGGCCCGGCACCGACAGGAGAGGAGGCCCTAGAGGCCCCCGAATTACTCGCATGGGGACTGGCCTTTCCTGAGGCCACCGGAGCGGGTCCCTGAGGTCCCCATTGTAAGTCGAGAGCACCTGCCGCAACTCGAGAAAATCCAGGAGGTTCTCCCTCCAGGCGAGATGAGGCCCATTTCCGCTGAGGCATCTTGAGGCTAATCACACCTAACCTTTTGACTTTCCAAAGGGTCCTTCACACCCTTGCTGCAACTCAAGAAGTTCCCCAACATACCCGTCTCCACTGGAGAGGAAGCACGAGAGTCCCGCCACATCCAGAGGAGCCCCGTTTCCGCCGCCTAGCTCGAGAGGAGGGTTCCTTTCCCTGCGTGTTCAGGAAAGAATTCCGGCCTTCCCATCGCAGCTCAAGAGGGGGCGCTCTCTACAGGAAAGGCGAGAGGAACTCCAGGGTCGTGACACCATTCCCAGAGTCCCCCAGATGTCTCAGTCCACTCCAGGGAAACTGTTTTCCTTGCACTGCCTCGACTTTCAAGCCGAGGAATGACTCACACCACGGTGGCACGTTGGACAGCCATTTGGGAAAGCCTCGTGGGAAAGCCTCGTGGGAAAGACTCGGGGGAAAGCCACAGATTCCTTCATCCACGCGAAGGGAAGCGTGACACTACAGCTACAGCTGGAGGAAAGCGCACGTGCATGCCAACTCAAGACGAGGACTGACTCCCTTAGGGAGACTCCAAAAGTACCCCAGAACCATGTCAGCACTGGAGTGGAATCCTCCGGTTCCTGCACCGACTCTACACAAGGTCTTAGGCCCCGGCATCGACGGGAGGAGGCCCTAGAGGCCCCCGAATTACTCGCATGGGGACTGGCCTTTCCTGAGGCCACCAGAGCGGGTCCCTGAGGTCCCCATTGTAAGTCGAGAGCACCTGCCGCAACTCGAGAAAAATCCAGGAGGTTCTCCCTTCCAGGCGAGATGAGGCCCATTTCCGCTGAGGCATCTCGAGGCTAATCACACCTAACCTTTTGACTTTCCAAAGGGTCCTTCACACCCTTGCTGCAACTCAAGAAGTTCCCCCATACCCGTCTCCACTGGAGAGGAAGCACGAGAGTCCCGCCCCTCATCCAGAGGAGCCCCGTTTCCGCCTCCTAGCTCGAGAGGAGGGATCCTTCCCCTGCGTGGTCGGGAAAGAATTCCCGGCGTTCCCGTCGCATCTCAAGAGGAGGCGCTCTCCACAGGAAAGGCGAGAGGAACTCCAGGGTCGTGCCACCATTCCCAGAGTCCCCCAGATGTCTCAGTCCATTCCAGGGAAACCTGTTTTCCCTGCACTGCCTCGACTTTCAAGCGAGGATCGACTCACAACCACGGTGGCACGTGGGCAGCCCTGTGGGAAAGCCTCGTGGGAAAGCATCGTGGGAAAGCCTCGAGGGAAAGCCACAGATCCCTTGATCCACGCGAAGGGAAGCGTGACACTGCTGCTACAGCTGGGGAGGAAAGCGCACGTGCATGCCCCCACTCGAGACGAGGACTGACTCCCAGGGGAGACTCAGGAAGTACCCCAAGATCCATGTCAACACTGGAGAGGAATCCTCAGGTTCCGGCACCGACTCCACACAAGGTCTTAGGCCGCGGCATCGATGGGAGAGGAATACCGGAGAGGCCCCCGCAGCAACTCGCATGGGGACTGGCCTTTCCTGAGGCCACCAGATCATGTCCCTGAGGTTCCCGTCGTAAGTCGAGAGCACCTGCCGCAACTCGAGAAAATCCAGGAGGTTCTCCCCTCCAGGCGAGATGAGGCCCATTTCCGCTGAGGCTTCTCGAGGCTAATCACACCTAACCTCTGGAACTTTCAAAGGGTCCTTCACACCCTTGCTGCAACTCAAGAAGTTCCCCGACATACCCGTCTCGACTCGAGAGGAAGCACGAGAGTCCCGCCCACATCCAGAGGAGCCCCGTTTCCGCCTCCTAGCTCGAGAGGAGGGTTCCTTTCCCTGCGTGTTCAGGAAAGAATTCCTGGCCTTCCCATCGCAGCTCAAGAGGGGGCGCTCTCTACAGGAAAGGCGAGAGGAACTCCAGGGTCGTGCCACGATTCCCAGAGTCCCCCAGATGTCTCAGTCCACTCCAGGGAAACGTGTTTTCCTTGCACTGCCTCGACTTTCAAGCCGAGGAATGACTCACACCACGGTGGCACGTTGGACAGCCATTTGGGAAAGCCTCGTGGGAAAGCCTCGTGGGAAAGACTCGGGGGAAAGCCACAGATTCCTTCATCCACGCGAAGGGAAGCGTGACACTACAGCTACAGCTCGGGAGGAAAGCGCACGTGCATGCCCCAACTCGAGACGAGGACTGACTCCCTTAGGGAGACTCCAAAAGTACCCCAGGAACCATGTCAGCACTGGAGTGGAATCCTCCGGTTCCTGCACCGACTCTACACAAGGTCTTAGGCCCCAGCATCGACGGGAGAGGAATCCCGAGAGGCCCCATGCAACTAGCATGGGGACTGGCCTTTCCTGAGGCCACCAGAGCGGGTCCCAGAGGTCCCCGTCGTAAGTCGAGAGCACCTGCCGCAACTAGAGAAAATCCAGGAGGTTCTCCCTTCCAGGCGAGATGAGGCCCATTTCCGGTGAGGCGTCTCGAGGCTAATCACACCGAACATCTGGAATTTCCAAAGGGTCCTTCACACCCTTGCTGCAACTCAAGAAGTTCCCCGACATACCCGTCTCCACTCGAAAGGAAGCACGAGAGTCCGGCCCACATCCAGAGGAGCCCCGTTTCCGCCTCCTAGCTCGAGAGGAGGGATCCTTTCCCTTCGTTTTCGGGAAAGAATTCCCGACGTTTCCGTCGCATCTCAAGAAGAGGCGCTCTCCACAGGAAAGGCGAGAGGAACTCCAGGGTCGTGCCACCATTCCCAGAGTCCCTCAGATGTCTCAGTCCAATTCAGTGAAACCTTTTTTCCCTGCACTGCCTCGACTTTCAAGCCGAGGATCGACTCTCACCACGGTGGCACGTGGGACAGCCTTGTGGGAAAGACTCGAGGGAAAGCCTCGTGGGAAAGCCTCGAGGGAAAGCCACAGATCCCTTGATCCACGCGAAGGGAAGCCTGACACTGCTGCTATAGCTGGGGAGGAAAGCGCACGTGCATGCCCCCACTCGAGACGAGGACTGACTCCCCAGGGGAGACTCAGGACGTACCCCAAGATCCATGTCAGGACTGGAGAGGAATCCTCAGGTTCCGGCACCGACTCCACACAAGGTCTTAGGACCCGGCATCGACAGGAGAGGAATCCCGAGAGGCCCCCGAGCAACTCGCATGGGGAATGGCCTTTCCTGAGGCCACCAGAGCATGTCCCTGAGGTCCCCGTCGTAAGTGGAGAGAAACTGCTGCAACTCGAGAAAATCCAGAAGGTTCTCCCCTCCAGGCGAGATGAGGCCCATTTCCAATGAGGCCTCTCGAGGCTAATCACACCTAACCTCTGGAACTTCCAAAGGGTACATCACCCACTTGTTGCAACTCAAGAAGTTCCCCGACATAACCGTCTCCACTTGAGAGAAAGCTCGAGCCTCCCGCCGACATCCAGAGGAGCCCCGTTTCCGCCTCCTAGCTCGAGAGGAGGGATCCTTTCCCTGCGTGTTCGGGAAAGAATTCCCGGCGTTTCCATCGCATCTCAAGAGGAGGCAGCTCTCCACAGGAAAGGCGAGAGGAACTCCAGGGTCGAGCCACCATACACAGAGTCCCCCAGATGTCTCAGTCCATTCCAGGGAAACCAGTTTTCCCTGCACTGCCTCGACTTTCAAGCCGAGGATCGACTCACACCACGGTGGCACGTGGGACAGCCCTGTGGGAAAGCCTCGTGGGAAAGCCTCCTGCAAAAACCTCGATGAAAGCCACAGATTTCTTCATCCACGCGAAGGGAAGCATGACACTGCTGCTACAGCTCGGGAGGAAAGTGCACGTGCATGACCTAAGTCGAGACGAGGACTGAATCCCCGGTGGAGACTCCAGAAGTACCCCAAGATCCATGTCAGCACTGGAGAGGAATCCTCAGGTTCCGGCACCGTCTCCACACAACGTCTTAGGCCCCGGCATCGACGGGAGAGGAATCCCGAAGGGCCCCCTAGCAACTCGCATGGGGACTGGCCTTTCCTGAGGCCACCAGACCAGGTCCCTGAGGTCCTCGTCTTAAGTCGAGAGCACCTGTGGCAACTCTAGAAAATCCAGGAGGTTCTCCCCTCCAGGCGAGATGAAGCCCATTTCCGCGGAGGCGTCTCGAGGCTAATCAACCTGGCCTCTGGAACTTCCAAAGGGTCCTTCACACCCTTGCTGCAACTCAAGAAGTTCCCCGACGTACCCCTCTCCACTCGAGAGGAAGCACGAGAGTCCTGCCCACATCCAGAGAAGCCCCGTTTCCGCCTCATAGATCGAGAGGTGGAATCCTTTCCCTGCGTTGTCGGGAAAGAATTCCCGGCGTTCCGGTCGCATCTCAAGAGGAGGCGGTCTCCACAGGAAACACGAGGGGATCTCCAGGGTCGTGACACCATTCCCTGAGTGCCAGAGATTTCTCAGTCCATTCCAGGGAAACCTGTTTTCCCTGCACTGCCTCGACTTTCAAGCCGAGGATCCACTCACACCACGGTGGCACGTGGGACAGCCCTGTGTGAAAGCCTCGTGGGAAAGCCTCGTGGGAAAGCCTCGAGGAAAAGCCACAGATCCCTTGATCCACGCAAAGGGAAGTGTGACACTGCTGCTACAGCTCGGGAGGAAAGCGCACGTGCATGCCCCCACTCGAGACGAGGACTGACTCCCCTGGGGAGACTCCAGAAGTACCCCAAGACCATGTCAGCACTGGAGAGGAATCCTCAGGTTCCGGCACGGACTCCACAAAGATCTTAGGCCCCGTCATTGACGGGAGAGGAATCCCGAAAGGCCCCGGAGCAACTCGCATGGGGACTGGCCTTTCCTGAGGCCACCAGAGCGGGTCCCTGAGGTCCCCATTGTAAGTCGAGAGCACCTGCCGCACCTCGAGAAAATCCAGGAGGTTCTCCCTTCCAGGCGAGATTAGGCCCATTTCCGCTGAGGCATCTCGAGGCTAATCACACCTAACCTCTTGACTTTACCAAAGGGTCCTTCACACCCTTGCTGCAACTCAAGAAGTTCCCCAACATACCCGTCTCTACTGGAGAGGAAGCACGAGAGTCCCGCCCTCATCCAGAGGAGCCCCGTTTCCGCCTCATAGCTCGAGAGCAGGGATATTTCCCTGCGTGGTCGGGAAAGAAATCCCGGCGTTCCCGTCGCATCTCAAGAGGAGGTGCTCTCCACAGGAAAGGCGAGAGGAACTCCAGGGTCGTGCCACCATTCCCAGAGTCCCCCAGATGTCTCAGTCCATTCCAGGGAAACCTGTTTTCCCTGCACTGCCTCGACTTTCAAGCCGAGGATCGACTCACACCAAGGTGGCACGTGGGACAGCCCTGTGGGAAAGCCTCGAGGGAAAGCCTCGTGGGAAAGCCTCGAGGGAAAGTTGCAGATCCCTTGATCCACGCGAAGGGAAGCATGACACTGCTGCTACATCTCGGGAGGAAAGCGCACGTGCATGCCCCCACTTGAGACGAGGACTGACTCCCCTGGGGCGACTCCAGCCGTACCCCAAGATCCATGTCAGCACTGGAGAGGAATCCTCAGGTTCCGGCACCTACTCCACACAAGGTCTTAGGCCCGCATCGACGGAGAGGAATACGAGAGGCCCCGAGCAACTCGCTTGGGACTGGCCTTTCCTGAGGCCACGGAGCGGGTCCGTGAGGTCCCCGTCGTAAGTCGAGAGCACCTGCCACAACTCGAGAAAATCCAGGAGGTTCTCCCCTCCAGGCGAGATGAGGCCCATTTCCGCTGAGGCGTCTCGAGGCTAATCACATCTAACATCTGGAACTTCCAAAGGGTCCTTCACACCCTTACTGCAACTCAAGAAGTTCCCGAAAAACCGTCTCCACTCGAGAGGAAGCACTCACGAGATCCCCCACATCCGAAGACCCGTTTCCGCCTCCTAGCTCGAGAGGAGGATCCTT
>NW_017192340.1:0-10336 GCF_001704415.2 Capra hircus
TTTGGTGGCCTCAGGAAAGGACATTCCGCATGGAGTTTCCACGTGGGCCTCTCGGATTCCTCTCCCGTCGATGCCAGGGCCTAAGATCTTGTGTGGAGTCTGTGCCGGAAAACTCAGCATTCCTCTCCAGTGCTGACAAGGATCTTGGGTTACTTCTGGAGTCTCCCCAGGGGAGTCAGTCCTCGTCTCGAGAGGGGGAATGCACGTGTGCTTTCCTCCGAGCTGTAGCAGTAGTATCGCGGTTCCCTTCGCATGGATCAAGGGATCTGTGGCTTTCCCTCGAGGCTTTCCCACGAGGCTTTCCCACGAGGCCTTACCACAGGGCTGTCCCACGTGCCACCGTGGTGTGAGTCGATCCTCGGCTTGAAAGTCGAGTCAGTGCAGGGAAAAACAGTTTTTCCCTGAAATGGACTGAGACATCTGGGGGACTCTGGGAATGGTGGCAGGACCCTGGAGTTCCTCTCCCCTTTCCTGTGGAGAGGCATCCTCTTGAGATGCGACGGGAACGGGGTAATTCTTTCCCCACCACGCAGGGAAAGGATCCCTCCTCTCGAGCGAGGAGGCGGAAACGGGGCTCCTCTGGATGTGGGCGGGACTCTGGTGCTTCCTCTCGAGTGAGACGGGTATGTCGGGAAACTTCTTGAGTTGCAGCCAGGGTCTGAAGGACCCTTTGGATGTTCCAGATGTTAGATGTGATTAGCCTCGTGACGCCTCAGCGGAAATGGGCCTCAGCTCGCCTGGAAGGGAGAACCTCCTGGATTTTCTCGAGTTGCGGCAGGTGCTCTCGACTTACGACGGGGACCTCAGGGACCCGCTCTGGTGGCCTCAGGAAAGGCCAGTCCACATGCGAGTTGCTCGGGGGCCTCTCGGGATTCCTCTCCCGTCGATGCCCGGGCCTAAGGTCTTGTGTGGAGTCGGTGCTGGAGCCTGAGGATTCCACTCCAGTGCTGACATGGAACTTGGGGTACTTCTGAAGTCTCCCCAGTTGAGTCAGTCCTCGTCTCGAGTCGGGACATGCACATACGCTTTCTTCCCGAGCTGTAGCAGCAGTGTCACGCTTCCCTTCGCGTGGATCAAGGGATCTGTGGCTCTCCCACCAGGCTTTCCCACGAGGCTTTCCCACAGGGCTGTCCCCCCGTGCCACCGTGGTGTGAGTCGATCCTCGTCCTGAAAGTCGAGGCAGTACCGGGAATACAGGTTTCCCTGGAATGGACTGAGACATCTGGGGGACTCTGGGAATGGTGGCACGACACTGGAGTTCCTCTCGCCTTTCCTGTGGAGAGCGCCTCCTCTTGAGATGCGACGGGGAACGCCGGGAATTCTTTCCCCACCACGCAGGGAGAGGATCCCTCCTCTCCAGCTAGGAGGCGGAAACGGGGCTCCTCTGGATGTGGGCAGGACTCTCGTGCTTCCTCTCGAGGGGAGACGGGTATGTCGGGGAACTTCTTGAGTTGCAGCAAGGGTTGAAGGACCCTTTGGAAGTTCCAGAGGTTAGGTGTGATTAGGCTCGAGACGCCTCAGCGGAAATGGGCCCCATCTCGCCTGGAGGGGAGAACCTCCTGGATTTTCTCGAGTTGCGGCAGGTGCTCTCGACTTACGTCGGGGACATCAGGGACCCGCTGTGGTGGCCTCAGGAAAGGCCAGTCCACATGCGAGTTGCTCGGGGGCCTCTCGGGATTCCTCTCTCGTCGATGCCGGGGCCCAAGGCCTAGTGTCAAGTCGGTGCCGGAACTGGAGGATTCCTCTCCAGTGCTGACATGGATCTTGGGGTACTTCTGGAGTCTCCCCAAGGGAGTCAGTTCTCGTCTCGAGACGGGTATGCACGATCGCTTTCCTCCCGAGCTTTCGCAGGAGTGTCGCGCTTCCCTTCTCATGTATCAAGGGATCTGTGGCTTTCCCTCGAGGCTTTCCCAAGAGGCTTTCCCAAAGGGCTGTCCCACGTGCCACCGTGGTGTGAGTCGATCCTCGGCTTGAAAGTCGAGGCAGTGCATTGAAAGCAGGTTTCCTGGAATGGACTGAGACATCTGCGGGACTCTGCGAATGGTGGCACGACTCTGGAGTTCCTCTCGCCTTTCCTGTGGGAGCGCCTCCTCTTGAGATGCGACGAGAACGCCCAGAATTCTTTCCAGACCCGCAGGGAAAGATCCCTCCTCTCGAGCTAGGAGGCGGAAACGGGGCTCCTCTGGATGTGGCGGCGGAATCTCGTGCTTCCTCTCGAGTGGAGACGTATGTCGGGGAACTTCTTGAGTTGCAGCAAGTTTGTGAATGACCCTTTGGAAGTTCCAGAGGTTAGGTGTGAATAGCCTCGAGACGCCTCAGCGAAATGGGCCTCATCTCGCCTGGAGGGGAGAACCTCCTGGATTTCTGGAGTTGCGGCAGGTGCTCTCAACTTAAGATGGGGACCTCAGGGACCCGCTCTGGTGGCCTAAGGATAGGCCAGTCCCCATGCGAGTTGCTCGCGGGCCTCTCGGGAATCCTCTCCGGACGATGCCAGGCCTAAGATCTTGTGAGCAGTGAGTGCCGGATCCTGAGGATTCCTCTCCAGTGCTGACATGGATCTTGGGGTACTTCTGGAGACTCCCAGGGGAGTCAGTCCTCGTCTCGAGTGGGGGTATGCACGTGCGTTTTCCTCCCCAGCTGTAGCAGCAGTGTCACGCTTCCCTTCTCCTGGATCAATGGATCAGGGGCTTTCCCTCGAGGCTTTCCCACGAGGCTTTCCCACGAGGCTTTCCCACAGGGCTGTCCCACGTGCCACGTGGTGTGAGTCGGTCCTCGGCTTGAAAGTCGAGGCAGTGCAGGGAAAACAGTTTTCCCTGGAAAGGATTGAGATATCTGGGGGACTCTGGAATGGTGGCTCGACCCTGGAGTTCCTCTCGCTGTTCCTGTGGAGAGCGCCTCCTCTTGAGATGGGACGGGAAACCCGGGAATTCTTTCACAACTACGCGGGAAGGATCCCTCCTCTCGAGCTAGGAGGCGGAAAAGGGGCTCTTCTGGATGTGGGTTGGACTCTCGTGCTCCCTCTGGAGTGGAGCGGGTATGTCAGGGACTTCTTGAGTTGCAGCAAAGGTGTGAAGGACCCTTTGGAAGTTCCAGAGGTTATGTGTGATTAACCTTGAGACGCCACAGCGGAAATGGCCTCATCTCGCCTGGAGGGGAGAACCTCTTTGATTTTCTCGAGTTACCCCAGGTGCTCTCGACTTACGACGGGGACCTCAGGGACCCGCTCTGGTGGTCTCAGGAAAGGCCAGTCCCCATGCAAGTTGCTCAGGGGCCTCTCAGGATTCCTCTCCGTCGATGCCGGGGCCTGAGGCCTTGTGTGGAGTCGGTGCCGGCACCTGAGGATTCCTCTCCAGTGCTTACATGGATCTTGAGGTACTTCTGGAGTATCCCCAGGGGAGTCAGTCCTCCGTCTCGAGTGGGGGCATGCACGTGCGCTTTCCTCCGAGCTGTAGCAGCAGTGTCACGCTTTCCCTTCGCGTGGATCATGGGATCTGTGGCGTTCCATCGAGGCTTTCCTCGAGGTTTCCCACAAGGCCTGTTCCCTCGTTGCTTCGTGGTGTGAGTTTGAATCCTCGGCTTGAAAAGTCGAGGCAGTGCAGGGAAAACTGGTTTCCCTGGAATGGACTGAGACATCTGGGGGACTCTGTGTATGGTGGCTCGACCCTGGAGTTCCTCTCGCCTTCCTGTGGAGAGCGCCTCCTCTTGAGATGCGATGGAAACGCCGGGAATTCTTTCCCGAACACGCAGGGAAAGGATCCCTCTTCTGGAGCTAGGAGGCGGAAACGGGGCTCCTCTGGATGTGGGAGGAACTCTCGTGCTTCCTTTCCAGTGGAGACGGGTATGTCGGGGAACGTCTTGAGTTGCAGCAAGGGTGTGAAGGACCCCTTGGAAGTTCCAGATGTTAGTGTTATTAGGCTCGAGACGCCTCAGCGGAAGTGGGCCTCATCTCGCCTGGAAGGGAGAAACCTCCTGGATTTTCTCGAGTTGGCAGCAGGTGCTCTCGACTTACGACGGGGACCTCAGGGACCCGCTCTGTGTGGCCTCAGGAAAGGCCAGTCCCCATGCGAGTTGCTTGCGGGCCTCTCAGGATTCCTCTCCCGTCGTTGCCGGGGCCTAAAATCTTGTGCGGAGTCAGTGCCGGAACCTGAGGATTCCTCTCCACTGCTGACGTGGATCTTGGGGTACTTCTGGAGTCTCCCCAGGGGAGTCAGTCCTCGTCTCGAGTCAGGGCATGCACCGCGCTTTCCTCCGAACAGTAGCAGCTGTGTCATGCTTCCCTTCGCATGGATCAAGGGATCTGTGGCTTACCCTCGAAGCTTTCCCACGACGCTTTCCCACAGGGCTGTCCCACGTGCCACCGTGGTGTGACTCGATCCTCGGCTTGAAAGTCGAGGCGGTGCAGGGAAAACAGGTTTCCCTGGAATGGACTGAGACATCTGGGGACGCTGGGAATGGTGGCACGACCCTGGAGTTCTCTCGCTTTTCCTGTCGAGAGGGCGTCCACTTGAGATGCGACGGGAACACGGGAATTCTTTCCCCACCACCAGGAAAGGATCCCTACTCTCGAGCTATGAGACGGAAACGGGGATCCTCTGGATGTGGGCGGGACTCTCGTGCTTCCTCTCGAGTGGAGACGGTATGTCGGGGAACTTCTTGAGTTGCAGCAAGGGTGTGAAGGACCCTTTGGAATTTCCGATGTTAGATGTGATTAGCCTCGAGAGCCTCAGCGGAAATGGGCCTCATCTCGCCTGAGGGGAGAACTCCTTGGATTTTCTCGAGTTGCGGCAGGTGTTCTCGACTTACGACGCGGACCTCAGGACCCGCTCTGGTGGCCTCAGGAAAGGCCAGTCCCCAAGCGTGTTGCTCGGGGCCTCTCGGATTCCTCTCCGTCGATGCGGGAATAAGACCTCGAGTGGAGTCGTGCCGGAACCTGAGGATTCCTCTCCAGTGCTGACATGGATTTGGGGTTCTTCTGGAGTCTCCCCAGGGAGTCAGTCCTCGTCTCGGGTGGGGGCATGAAAGTGTGCTTTCCTCCCGAGCTGTAGCAGCAGTGTCGCGCTTCCCTTCGCGTGGATCAAGTGATCTGTGGCTTTTCCTCGAGGCTTTCCCACGAGGCTTTCCCACGAGGCTTTCCCACAGGGCTGTCCCAAGTGCCACCGTGGTGTGACTCGATCCTCGGCTTGAAAGTCGAGCAGTGCAGGGAAAACAGGTTTCCCTGGAATGGACTGAGACATCTGGGGGACTCTGGAATGGTGGCACGACCCTGGAGTTCCTCTCGCCTTTCCTGTGGAGAGCGCCTCCTCTTGAGATGCGACGGGAACGCGGGGAATTCTTTCCCCACCACGCAGGGAAAGGATCCCTACTCTCGAGCTATGAGGCGGAAACCGGGGCTCCTCTGGATGTGGGCGGGACTCTCGTGGCTTCCTCTCCAGTGGAGCCGGGTATGTCAGGGAACTTCTTGTGAGTTGCCAGCAAGGGTGTGAAGGACCCTTTGAAATTTCCAGATGTTAGATGTGATTAGCCTCGAGACGCCTCAGCGGAAATGGGGCCTCATCTCGCCGGGAGGGCGAGAAACTCCTGGATTTTCTCGAGTTGCAGCAGCGTGCTCTCGAATTTATCGACAGGAAACCTCAGGGACCCGCTTTGGTGGCCTCAGGAAAGGACATTCCGCATGGAGTTCCACGTGGGCCCTCTCGGATTCCTCCTCCCGTCGATGCCAGGGGCCTAAGATCTTGTGTGGAGTCTGTGCCGGAAACTCAAGCATTCCTCTCCAGTGCTCTGACAAGGATCTTGGGTTACTTCTGGGAGTCTCCCCAGGGGAGTCAGTCCTCGTCTCGAGAGGGGGAATGACACGTGTGCTTTTCCTCCCGAGCTGTAGCCAGTAGTATCGCGGTTCCCTTCGCATGGATCAAGGGATCTGTGGCTTTCCCCTCGAGGCTTTCCCACGAGGCTTTCCCACGAGGCCTTACCACAGGGCTGTCCCACGTGCCACCGTGGTGTGAGTCGATCCTCGGCTTGAAAGTCGAGTCAGTGGCAGGGAAAACAGTTTTCCCTGAAATGGACTGAGACATCTGGGGGACTCTGGGGAATGGTGGCAGGACCCTGGAGTTCCTCTCCCCTTTCCTGTGGAGGAGCGCATCCTCTTGAGATGCGACCGGGGAACGCGGGTAATTCTTTCCCCACCACGCAGGGAAAGGATCCCTCCTCCTCGAAGCCGAGGCAGGCGGAAACGGGGCCCTCCTCTGGATGTGGGCGGGACTCTGGTGCTTCCTCTCGAGTGGAGACGGGTATGTCGGGAAACTTCTTGAGTTGCAGCCAGGGTCTGAAGGACCCTTTGGATGTTCCAGATGTTAGATGTGATTAGCCTCGTGACGCCTCAGCGGAAAATGGGCCTCAGCTCGCCTGGAAGGGAGAACCTCCTGGATTTTCTCGAGTTGCGGCAGGTGCTCTCGACTTACGACGGGGACCTCAGGGACCCGCTCTTGGTGGCCTCAGGAAAGGCCAGTCCACATGCGAGTTGCTCGGGGGGCCTCTCGGGATTCCTCTCCCGTCGATGCCCGGGCCTAAGGTCTTGTGTGGAGTCGGTGCTGGAGCCTGAGGATTCCACTCCAGTGCTGACATGGAACTTGGGGTACTTCTGAAGTCTCCCCAGTTGAGTCAGTCCTCGTCTCGAGTCGGGACATGCACATACGCTTTCTTCCCGAGCTGTAGCAGCAGTGTCACGCTTCCCTTCGCGTGGATCAAGGGATCTGTGGCTCTCCCACCAGGCTTTCCCACGAGGCTTTCCCACAGGGCTGTCCCCCGTGCCACCGTGGTGTGAGTCGATCCTCGTCCTGAAAGTCGAGGCAGTACCGGGAATACAGGTTTCCCTGGAATGGACTGAGACATCTGGGGGACTCTGGGAATGGTGGCACGACACTGGAGTTCCTCTCGCCTTTCCTGTGGAGAGCGCCTCCTCTTGAGATGCGACGGGAACGCCGGGAAATTCTTTTTCCCCACCACGCAGGGAGAGGATCCCTCCTCTCCAGCTAGGAGGCGGAAACGGGGCTCCTCTGGATGTGGGCAGGACTCTCGTGCTTCCCTCTCGAGGGGAGACGGGTATGTCGCGGGAACTTCTTGAGTTGCAGCAAGGGTTGAAGGACCCTTTGGAAGTTCCAGAGGTTAGGTGTGATTAGGCTCGAGACGCCCTCAGCGGAAATGGGCCCCATCTCGCCTGGAGGGGAGAACCTCCTGGATTTTCTCGAGTTGCGGCAGGTGCTCTCGGACTTACGTCGGGGACATCAGGGACCCGCTGTGGTGGCCTCAGGAAAAGGCCAGTCCACATGCGAGTTGCTCGGGGGGCCTCTCGGGATTCCTCTCTCGTCGATGCCGGGGCCCAAGGCCTAGTGTCAAGTCGGGTGCCGGAACTGGAGGATTCCTCTCCAGTGGCTGACATGGATCTTGGGGTACTTCTGGAGTCTCCCAAGGGAGTCAGTTCTCGTCTCGAGACGGGTATGCACGATCGCTTTCCTCCCGAGCTTTCGCAGGAGTGTCGCGCTTCCCTTCTCATGTATCAAGGGATCTGTGGCTTTCCCTCGAGGCTTTCCAAGAGGCTTTCCCAAAGGGCTGTCCACGTGCCACCGTGGTGTGAGTCGATCCTCGGCTTGAAAGTCGAGGCAGTGCATTGAAAGCAGGTTTCCTGGAATGGACTGAGACATCTGCGGGACTCTGCGAATGGTGGCACGACTCTGGAGTTCCTCTCGCCTTTCCTGTGGAGAGCGCCTCCTCTTGAGATGCGACGAGAACGCCCAGAATTCTTTCCAGACCACGCAGGGAAAGGATCCCTCCTCTCGAGCTAGGAGGCGGAAACGGGGCTCCTCTGGATGTCGGCGGAATTCTCGTGCTTCCTCTCGAGTGGAGACGGGTATGTCGGGGAACTTCTTGAGTTGCAGCAAGTTTGTGAATGACCTTTGGAAGTTCCAGAGGTTAGGTGTGAATAGCCTCGAGACGCCTCAGCGGAAATGGGCCTCATCTCGCCTGGAGGGAAGAACCTCCTGGATTTTCTGGAGTTGCGGCAGGTGCTCTCAACTTAAGATGGGGACCTCAGGGACCCGCCTCTGGTGGCCTAAGGATAGGCCAGTCCCCATGCGAGTTGCTCGCGGGCCTCTCGGGAATCCTCTCCGACGATGCCAGGGCCTAAGATCTTGGTGAGCAGTGAGTGCCGGATCCTGAGGATTCCTCTCCCAGTGCTGACATGGATCTTGGGGTACTTCTGGAGACTCCCCAGGGGAGTCAGTCCTCGTCTCGAGTGGGGGTATGCACGTGCGTTTTCCCTCCCAGCTGTAGCAGCAGTGTCACGCTTCCCTTCTCCTGGATCAATGGATCAGGGGGCTTTCCCTCGAGGCTTTCCCACGAGGCTTTCCCACGAGGCTTTCCACAGGGCTGTCCACGTGCCACCGTGGTGTGAGTCGCGTCCTCGGCTTGAAAGTCGAGGCAGTGCAGGGAAAACAGTTTCCCTGGAAAGGATTGAGATATCTGGGGGACTCTGGGAATGGTGGCTCGACCCTGGAGTTCCTCTCGCTGTTCCTGTGGAGAGCGCCTCCTCTTGAGATGGGACGGGAAACCGGGAATTCTTTCACAACTACGCGGGAAGGATCCCTCCTCTCGAGCTAGGAGGCGGAAAAGGGGCTCTTCTGGATGTGGGTTGGACTCTCGTGCTCCCTCTGGAGTGGAGACGGGTTATGTCAGGGAACTTCTTGAGTTGCAGCAAAGTGTGTGAAGGACCCTTGGAAGTTCCAGAGGTTATGTGTGATTAACCTTGAGACGCCACAGCGGAAATGGGCCTCATCTCGCCTGGAGGGGAGAACCTCTTTGATTTTCTCGAGTTACCCCAGGTGCTCTCGACTTACGACGGGGACCTCAGGGACCCGCTCTGGTGGTCTCAGGAAAGGCCAGTCCCCATGCAAGTTGCTCAGGGGCCTCTCAGGATTCCTCTCCCGTCGATGCCGGGGCCTGAGGCCTTGTGTGGAGTCGGTGCCGGCACCTGAGGATTCCTCTCCAGTGCTTACATGGATCTTGAGGTACTTCTGGAGTATCCCCAGGGGAGTCAGTCCTCGTCTCGAGTGGGGGCATGCACTGTGCGCTTTCTCCCGAGCTGTAGCAGCAGTGTCACGCTTTCCTTCGCGTGGATCATGGGATCTGTGGCGTTCCATCGAGGCTTTCCTCGAGGTTTCCCACAAGGCTGTCCCTCGTTGCTTCGTGGTGTGAGTTGATCCTCGGCTTGAAAGTCGAGGCAGTGCAGGGAAAACTGGTTTCCCTGGAATGGACTGAGACATCTGGGGGACTCTGTGTATGGTGGCTCGACCCTGGAGTTCCTCTCGCCTTTTCCTGTGGAGAGCGCCTCCTCTTGAGATGCGATGGAAACGCCGGGAATTCTTTCCCGAACACGCAGGGAAAGGATCCCTCTTCTGGAGCTAGGAGGCGGAAACGGGGCTCCTCTGGATGTGGGAGGAACTCTCGTGCTTCCTTTCCAGTGGAGACGGGTATGTCGGGGAACGTCTTGAGTTGCAGCAAGGGGTGTGAAGGACCCCTTGGAAGTTCCAGATGTTAGGTGTTATTAGGCTCGAGACGCCTCAGCGGAAGTGGGCCTCATCTCGCCTGGAAGGGAGAACCTCCTGGATTTTCTCGAGTTGCAGCAGGTGCTCTCGACTTACGACGGGGACCTCAGGGACCCGCTCTGGTGGCCTCAGGAAAGGCCAGTCCCCATGCGAGTTGCTTGCGGGCCTCTCAGGATTCCTCTCCCGTCGTTGCCGGGGGCCTAAAATCTTGTGCGGAGTCAGTGCCGGAACCTGAGGATTCCTCTCCACTGCTGACGTGGATCTTGGGGTACTTCTGGAGTCTCCCCAGGGGAGTCAGTCCTCGTCTCGAGTCAGGGCATGCACCGGCGCTTTCCTCCCGAACAGTAGCAGCTGTGTCATGCTTCCCTTCGCATGGATCAAGGGATCTGTGGCTTACCCTCGAAGCTTTCCCACGACGCTTTCCCACAGGGCTGTCCCACGTGCCACCGTGGTGTGACTCGATCCTCGGCTTGAAAGTCGAGGCGGTGCAGGGAAAACAGGTTTCCCTGGAATGGACTGAGACATCTGGGGACGCTGGGAATGGTGGCACGACCCTGGAGTTCCTCTCGCTTTTTCCTGTCGAGAGGCGTCCACTTGAGATGCGACGGGAACACGGGGAATTCTTTCCCCACACCAGGAAAAGGATCCCTACTCTCGAGCTATGAGACGGAAACGGGGATCCTCTGGATGTGGGCGGGACTCTCGTGCTTCCTCTCGAGTGGAGACGGGTATGTCGGGGA
>NW_017192341.1:0-21319 GCF_001704415.2 Capra hircus
TAATTGATATCTATAGGACATTTCACCCAGAACAATGATTTCACCTTTTTTCAAGTGCTCATGGAAGCTTCTCCAGGATAGATCACATCCTGGGCCATAAATCTAAACTTGATAAATTCAAAAAAAAATCGAAATCATTCCAAGCATCTTTTCTGACCATAATGCATTAAGATTAGATTTCAATTACAGGAGAAAAACTAATTAAAATTCCAACATATGGAGGTTGAACAACACACTTCTGAATAACCAACAAATCACAGAAGAAATCAAAAAAGAAATCAAAATATGCATAGAAACTAATGAAAATGAAACACAACAACCCAAAACCTGTGGGACACTATAAAAGCAGTGCCAAGAGGAAAGTTCATAGCAATACAGGCATACCTCAAGAAACAAGAAAAAAGTCAAATAAATAACCTAACTCTACAACTAAAGCAACTAGAAAAGGAAGAGTTGGAGAACCCCAGACTTAGTAGAAGAAAGAAATCTTAAAAATTAGGGCAGAAATAAAATGCAAAAGAAACAAAAGAGACCATAGCAAAAATCAACAAAGCCAAAAGCTGGTTCTTTGAAAGGATAAATAAAATTGACAAACCGTTAGCCAGACTCATCAAGAAGCAAAAGAGAGAAAAATCAAATCAATAAAATTAGAAATGAAAATGGAGAGATCACAACAGACAACACAGAAATACAAAGGATCATAAGAGACTACTATCAGCAGTTGTATGCCAATAAAATGGACAACGTGGAAGAAATGGACAAATTCTTAGAAAAGTACAATTTTCCAAAACTGAACCAGGAAGAAATAGAAAATCTTAACAGACCCATCACAAGCACGGAAATTGAAACGGTAATCAGAAATCTTCCAGCAAACAAAAGCCCAGGTCCAGACGGCTTCACAGCTGAATTCTACCAAAAATTTTTGAGAAGAGCTAACACCTATCCTCCTCAAACTCTTCCAGAAAATTGCAGAGGAAGGTAAACTTCCAAACTCATTCTATGAGGCCACCATCACCCTAATACCAAAACCTGACAAAGATGTCACAAAAAAGAAAACTACAGGCCAATATCACCGATGAACATAGATGCAAAAATCCTCAACAAAATTCTAGCAATCAGAATCCAACAACAAATAAAAAGATCATACACCATGACCAAGTGGGCTTTTATCCCAGGGATGCAAGGATTCTTCAATATCCGCAAATCAATCAATGTAATTCACCACATTAACAAATTGAAAAATAAAAACCATATGATTATCTCAATAGATGCAGAGAAGGCTTTTGACAAAATTCAACATCCATTTATGATAAAAACTCTCCAGAAAGCAAGAATACAAGGAACATACCTCAACATAATAAAAGCTATATATGACAAACCCACAGCAAACATTATCCTCAATGGTGAAAAATTGAAAGCATTTCCCCTAAAGTCAGGAACAAGACAAGGGTGTCCACTTTCACCGCTACTATTCAACATAGTTCTGGAAGTTTTGGCCACAGCAATCAGAGGAGAAAAAGAAATAAAAGGAATCCAAATTGGAAAAGAAGAAGTAAAAACTCTCACTGTTTGCAGATGACATGATCCTCTACATGGAAAACCCTAAAGACTCCACCAGAAAATTACTAGAGCTCATCAATGAATATAGTAAAGTTGCAGGATATAAATCAACACACAGAAATCCCTTGCATTCCTATACACGAATAATGAGAAAGTAGAAAAAGAAATTAAGGAAACAATTCCATTCACCATTGCAACGAAAAGAATAAAATACTTAGGAATATATCTACCTAAAGAAACTAAAGACCTATATATAGAAAACTATAAAACACTGATGAAAGAAATCAAAGAGGACACTAATAGATGGAGAAATATACCATGTTCATGGATCGGAAGAATCAATATAGTGAAAATGAGTATACTACCCAAAGCAATCTACAGATTCAATGCAATCCCTGTCAAGCTACCAGCCACATATTTCACAGAACTAGAACAAATAATTTCAAGATTTGTATGGAAATACAAAAAACCTCGAATAGCCAAAGCAATCTTGAGAAAGAAGAATGGAACTGGAGGAATCAACTTGCCTGACTTCAGGCTCTACTACAAAGCCACAGTCATCAAGACAGTATGGTACTGGCACAAAGACAGACATATAGATCAATGGAACAAAATAGAAAGCCCAGAGATAAATCCACACACCTATGGACACCTTATCTTTGACAAAGGAGGCAAGAATATACAATGGAGTAAAGACAATCTCTTTAACAAGTGGTGCTGGGAAAACTGGTCAACCACTTGTAAAAGAATGAAACTAGATCACTTTCTAACACCGTACACAAAATAAACTCAAAATGAATTAAAGATCTAAATGTAAGGTCAGAAACTATAAAACTCCTAGAGGAGAACATAGGCAAAACACTCTCAGACATAAATCACAGCAGGATACTCTATGATCCACCTCCCAGAATTCTGGAAATAAAAGCAAAAATAAACCAAATGGGATCTAATTAAAATTAAAAGCTTCTGCCACCACAAAGGAAAATATAAGCAAGGTGAAAAGACAGCCTTCTGAATGGGAGAAAATAATAGCAAATGAAGCAACTGACAAACAACTAATCTCAAAAATATACAAGCAACTTCTGCAGCTCAATTCCAGAAAAATAAACGACCCAATCAAAAAATGGGCCAAAGAACTAAATAGACATTTCTCCAAGAAGACATACGGATGGCTAACAAACACATGAAAAGATGCTCAACATCACTCATTATTAGAGAAATGCAAATCAAAACCACAATGAGGTACCACTTCACACCAGTCAGAATGGCTGCGATCCAAAAATCTGCAAGCAATAAATGCTGGAGAGGGTGTGGAGAAAAGGGAACCCTCCTACACTGTTGGTGGGAATGCAAACTAGTACAGCCACTATGGAGAACAGTGTGGAGATTCCTTAAAAAATTGCAAATAGAACTACCTTAAGACCCAGCAATCCCACTGCTGGGTATACCACACGAGGAAACCAGAATTGAAAGAGACACGTGTACCCCAATGTTCATCGCAGCACTGTTTATAATAGCCAGGACATGGAAACAACCTAGATGTCCATCAGCAGATGAATGGATAAGAAAGCAGTGGTACATATACACAATGGAGTATTACTCAGCAGTTAAAGAGAATTCATTTTGAATCAGTTCTGATGAGGTGGATGAAACTGGAGCCAATTATACAGAGTGAAGTAAGCCAGAAAGAAAAACACCAATACAGTATACTAACACATATATATGGAATTTAGGAAGATGGCAATGACGACCCTGTATGCAAGACAGGAAAAAAGACACAGATGTGTATAATGGACTTTTGGACTCAGAGGAAGAGGGAGAGGGTGGGATGATTTGGGAGAATGGGAATTCTAACATGTATACTATCATGTAAGGATTGAATCGCCAGTCCATGTCTGACGCAGGGTGCAGCATGCTTGGGGCTGGTGCATGGGGATGACCCAGAGAGATGTTGTGGGGGAGGGAGGTGGGAGGGGGGTTCATGTTTGGGAACGCATGTAAGAATTAAAGATTTTAAAATTTAAAAATAAAAAATAAAATTAAAAAAAATTTAATTTCTATGTTACAGATAATGGATAAGTCAATGCTATTTTACTTCCTGTTTATTAATGAGCTCTCCCTCTCTTCTTCTCTCTTCACTCTTCCCTTTTCTCACCTCAACCCATTCCTCTCTGTTCTCATTCGCTTTCACATCCCTTTACCAGCCTTATCTCTCTCTTTCAAAGCCAAAATAATGAAGCATATTATTCTCATCTGGGTCTCTCCCCATGTCTCTATTTCCAGAAACAGATTTAACTTTAACCAGTGGGTCATTGATTAGATGTTTACACAGCCACACTGGATCTTTCTTGCTCTGTTCATTTATCTTATTCAGAGGAAATGGGATTAGTTCTTCTTTAATTGTGTCATCTCTAAAGATAACAAGAACTCTTTTAAGGTTTGGGGAAAATATATAGTGGATCCTGGATAATATTTCAAAATAGTTTTTAAAAATATTTCAATAGGAGGCCTCCAACTTCCTTAACATTTTTTATATTGAATCAAAAACAAAATAAAATAAGAAAAAACAGAGTACTGTTTACCTTGCTTTCCCACAGTCTGAGTTAACGCCTCCTTATTCATTAAGTAGATGCAGACACAGACTCTAGTTGATGTCTCCTGTTTGTGTGTGTGTGTGTGTGTGTGTGTGTTTCTATTTCAGGCTCCTCTTCTAAATCTCATATCCACTCAAATTGTTGTCACTCTGTTTTGGAGCTTCTCTTTCTTTTATATTATTTTCCGACTCAGATCTATAAACAGTAGGCAATGCCGGTTCCATTTACAAGTATGAAATGTCTGACTGAAAAGAACCCAATTCACCACTCCCTTAGGAGATGCTCCGTCTCCATTGGGTACAGATCAGGTTTGAGTGGGGTCTGACAATGAGAGAGTCC
Organism: Capra hircus; assembly: GCF_001704415.2. Lineage (NCBI taxonomy): Eukaryota > Metazoa > Chordata > Mammalia > Artiodactyla > Bovidae > Capra > Capra hircus. Next base: position 4,494 of record NW_017192341.1, read on the forward strand.
ATTGCCACAGTCTCTGTGAAAGTACTTGTAATCCACCCAGAGTCTGAAGTGTCTTTGTCTCTCTGAGAAGCAAAATGCAGCCAATGAGTGTTCATGCTGCAACTTTATGATAGGATTCCTGCCCAAACAGAGCTCTATCGCTATGGAGACCAAGGTCTCTACTCAGTGTTCCTAGAGACAGCAGCAGAACCAGTAGAAGAATCATGGCTGTTGAGAAAGATCAGATGCCAAACTTACAGAAAGCCTGGAAGTGAGGCTAAATCCATCCTGTGTTTCATTTTCTCCCCATAAAACACTGGATAAACCTTTGTGATATGCTGGTGAGTCCTTATCTGCAGTCAGAGGATGTTACCTTTTTTGATTCTCTCTCTCTCTCTGTTAAGCTCAGTCATGTCCAACTCTGAGACTCTATAGACTATAGCCCACCAGGCTCCTCTATCCGTGGGATTTTTCAGGCAAGAATACTGGAGTGGGTTGCCCTTTCCTCCTCTAAGAGATCTTCCCAAACCAAGGATTGAACCCGCATCTCCTGATTTTCCTACACTGCAGCCAGATTCTTTACCACTGAGCCACCAGGAAAGCCATACCATTTTCTATCACAAATTGCGGATTCAGTTTTCAAATTCAATTACCCCAGAAACAGCTCACCAAACAACTTCATAGTGTTTTGAAAAGAAAGACAAGTAACACCCAGGTTTATGAAAACATATATAGATACCAAGCATTTTAGCCTTGGCAAAAAATTGAAAATAGTTCCAGCTCTGGACTGGGGTAAGAGTCAGGGAGAAGGTTTGGGGTGAAAAGACATATGACAGACTTGGATTTGTGTGTTCTCTGAAACAGTATTCCAAAATGATCCTCTATGAGGGACACTTCTTTGTGTGAGTAACCAATTAGACTTGGGAAAGGGCTTCCCAGATGGCCCTAGTGGTAAAGAACCTGCCTGCCAATGCAGGAGACCTAAGAAATGGATGTTTTTAAAGAAGCTGCCGGCCAATACAGGAGACATAAGAGATGCATGTTGGATCCCTGGGTCAGAAAGATTCCCTGGAGGAAGGTATGGCAACCCACTCCAGTATTCTTGCTTGAAGAATCCCATGGACAGTGGAGCCTGGTGGGCATAGGGTCACAGAGTCAGACATGACTGCAGTGACTTAGCACTCAGGGGACTTGGGAAAAACTGCATAATTCTCCTCATGCCTACAGATTTTTGAGGCATACTGGCACATCTAAGATTCCAGAAATAAAGAAATTGTTTACTTTATTTAGTTAGCACTCCTCAGCTTTGACCACAAAATGCTTTCCTTAAGAATCCTTATTAGCAGTGCTTGGAACTTTCATTTCACATATTCACTTTGCAAAACAATGATGCAAAATAAACATACTTCAAATTGTGAAACATACCATTGACAATATGACTCATACCTCAAGATAAGCTCTTCCCAGGAATATCCACAGACATTTACAAAACATGTTTTGTAGCCAGCCTATTTAGAACCTTGGTATTCCATACATGCTACTTAGAACAGCATCACGGCACCCTCCCCACCCCCTCCACCCATTAAGCCTGTCAGAAATGCAGAACTCTGGCCCTGCCTCAGAGCGATTGAATCAAAATCTTGCATCATATACGGGAGCCCCAGTTGATTCCTGTTCACACACACAAAAAAAAAGTTGGAGGAAAACTATTTTAGGAGACATTCATTCTAAAATACACGAATTCTATCCCTTTCTGCATAAAGATTGGAAAACGAACTAGAATGAACACCAAGGTTCATGACATTTATGTTTTTCAAGTTGAACACTGAACAATTTTAGAGAGCAAAAGGTGTTAAAATATCATGTCAACCTTGAATAGGTGGCCGATTTGAATGAACACATATTAGATTGAATTTGAATCAAAATAACTAGGTTGGTATGTATTATGAAACATGGGGATAGCAGCAGCACCACAAAACCAGAGCAAAGATTCAACTCTCACCTATTTAGTACTTAAAGCAATTTACTTGTGAGAAAGGAAAGGTATTTAATAGCACATATGCAGTATGGTCATATTGACACATTATATGCAGAATCTATATGATTTTTTAATTTTTATTGGAACATAGTTGGTTTGCAATATTGTGTTAGTTTCAGGTATACAGAAAAGTGATATATATATGTGTGTGTATATGTATATCTATATATTGCTTTCGTTGTTGCTCTTGTTTAGTTGCTAAGTCGCCAACTCTTTTGCAACCTTATGAACTATAGCCTGCCAGGCTCCTCTGTCCATGGGCTTACCCAGGCAAGAATACTGGAGTGGGTTGCCATTTCTTTTCTCCAGGGAATCTTCCCAACCCAGGTATCTAACTTATGTCTCCTGCATAGGCAGGCAGATTCTTTCCTACTGAGACACGGAAAAGCCATACATATATATATACATATATATATATATATATACAATTGTATATGGCTGTAGTTATTATTGTAGTAGTTGTTATTGTTTAGTCCATAAGTCATGTCTGACTCGTGACTTTATGATCTGTAGGCGCCCAGGCTTCCCTGTCCTTCACCATCTCCTGGAGCTTGCTCAAACTCATGTCCATTGAGTCGGTGATGCCATCCAGCCATCTCATTCTCTGTCATCATCCCTTCTCCTCCCCTCCTCTTCAGTCTTTCCCAGCATCAGGGTCTTTTGCAAAGAGTCAGCTCTTCATATCTGGTGGCCAGAGTATTGGAGCGTCACTTTTGGTATCAGTCCTTCCAATGAATATTCAGGGTTGATTTCCTTTAGGATTGACTGATTTTGATCTCCTTGCTGTCCAAGGACTCTCAAGAGTCTTCTCCAGCACCACAGTTCGAAAGCATAAATTCTTCGACACTCAGCCTTCTTTGTGGTCCAGCTGTCACATCTGTGCATGACTACTGGAAAAGCCATAGCTTTGACTAGACAGACCTTTGTTGGCAAAGTGATATCTCTGCTTTTTAATATGCTGTCTAGGTTTGTTTATAGCTTTTCTTCCAATGAGCAACCATCTTTTAACATCATGGCTATATATATATATATATATATATATACATTCTTTTTTAGATTGTTTTTCATTAAAGATTATTTTAAGATATTGAGTAGAGTTCCCTGCTATACAGTAGGTCTTGTTGGTTAATATTTTTATATATAGCAGTGTATACATTTTAATGCCAAACTCCGAATTTACCCCTCTCCCTTTCCTTTGGTAACTGTAAATTTGTTTTCTATGTCTATGAGTCTATTTCTGTTTTTTTTTTAATAAGCTCAAGTGTATCATTTGTTTTTAGATTTCATGTATCAGCAATATCACATATATTTGTCTTTGTCTGACTTACTTCACTTTTGATGTTCTCCCAGGGAGATCTTCATTTCATTCACATTCTTGTAAGAGGACCAAACACCAAGTTTAGAAATATTTTATTTTATTTTATTTTTCATATTTATTTATTTATTTATTTTTTAAATTTTAAAATCTTTAATTCTTACATGCGTTCTCAAACATGAACCCCCTCCCACCTCCCTCCCCACAACATCCCTCTGAAGAAGATATAACAATTATAAATATATATGCACCCAATATAGGAGCACCGCAATATGTAAGACAAATGCTAACAAGTATGAAAGGGGAAATCAACAATAACACAATAATAGTGGGACTTACCCCACTCACACCACCACTAACAGAAAACAACAGAAAAACAAGAAACGCAAACTTTAAATGATACATTAGATCAGTTAGACCTAATTGATATCTATAGGACATTTCACCCCAAAACAATGAATTTCACCTTTTTTTCAAGTGCTCATGGAACCTTCTCCAGGATAGATCACATCCTGGGCCATAAATCTAAATTGATAAATTCAAAAAAATCGAAATCATTCCAAGCATCTTTTCTGACCATAATGCATTAAGATTAGATCTCAATTACAGGAGAAAAACTAATAAAAATTCCAACATATGGAGGTTGAACAACACACTTCTGAATAACCAACAAATCACAGAAGAAATCAAAAAAGAAATCAAAATATGCATAGAAACTAATGAAAATGAAAAACAACAACCCAAACCTGTGGGACACTATAAAAGCAGTGCTAAGAGGAAAAGTTCATAGCAATACAGGCATACCTCAAGAAACAAGAAAAAAGTCAAATAAACAACCTAACTCTACAACTAAAGCAACTAGAAAAGGAAGAGTTGGAGAACCCCAGACTTAGTAGAAGGAAAGAAATCTTAAAAATTAGGGCAGAAATAAATGCAAAAGAAACAAAAGAGACCATAGCAAAAATCAACAAAGCCAAAAGCTGGTTCTTTGAAAGGATAAATAAAATTGACAAACAATTAGCCAGACTCATCAAGAAGCAAAGAGAGAAAATCAAATCAATAAAATTAGAAATGAAATGGAGAGATCACAACAGACAACACAGAAATACAAAGGATCATAAGAGACTACTATCAGCAATTGTATGCCAATAAAATGGACAACGTGGAAGAAATGGACAAATTCTTAGAAAAGTACAATTTTCCAAAACTGAACCAGGAAGAAATAGAAAATCTTAACAGACCCATCACAAGCACGGAAATTGAAACGGTAATCAGAAATCTTCCAGCAAACAAAAGCCCAGGTCCAGACGGCTTCACAGCTGAATTCTAAAAAATTTTGAGAAGAGCTAACACCTATCCTCCTCAAACTCTTCCAGAAAATTGCAGAGGAAGGTAAACTTCCAAACTCATTCTATGAGGCCACCATCACCCTAATACCAAAACCTGACAAAGATGTACAAAAAAAGAAAACTACAGGCCAATATCACTGATGAACATAGAAATATTTTAATTGAAACAACTATTGTAGCATTTATTCATTTACTCATTCACTGACTCATTAATTCATTTTGCACACATGCTCTTTGAGTATTATACTGTCCTCTGACCGATGAGAAATTTCCTCTCTCTCTTTCATTCATGCTCATGCTTCGCTGTGTCCGACTCTGCAACCCATGAACTGTGTAGCCTGCCAGGCTTTCTCTCCGTGGGATTTACTAGGAAAGAATACTGTAGATGGGCACATAATCCAGTATACTAGATGTATTAGAAATAATCTACCATTTTGAATACATGCATATTATAAGGTTAGAGCAAGGAGTTTCATTAATCAGAAACATACATGGCAAATGTTAGGTTTGGCCTGGCCTCATTGTTTATCTGTGGGAGTTAGTGGAGAATTAATATACTGTATAGGTTAGAGGATGGACTAAGATTGCCACGTCTCTGTTGTTAGTCCTTTTTGACTTACTGCTTTCCTCATTAAATTACTGTTCAATGATTTTTCTGAACAATAGCTCTCTGAAAACGATAGCTTCCCAGTGAAAGGGCTCAGAGTTCTTACCTCTGATGTCAGGAATAAGAGATCTTGCAGAAATAGTTATGAGTGATTTAAGGGTAAAAAATATCACAATTTAAGAAGAGAAAGGCATCTTTGCAAGCAATCAAGCTAATGGAATATGTGAGCCAGAAAACGTGTGTGTGCAGACGAGTGTGTGTGGTGTGTGTATGTATGTTACTTCAAACAACTTGGAAGACTCAGTATCATTTTATTAATTTTATTTTACAGTTGAGAAAAGATATGCCCAGAGAGGTTAAGTCCAGAGCTAGTAGCAGCAGAATAAGAAAGCAAACATGTAAAACTAGGCTCTTAATTCCACAACCAGCACCCACCACCGGGGCAGGATGACTTTTCATTGTGGGGGATTATTCTGTGCATTGGAGAACATTTAGAAACATTTGTCCCTCTACCTACTGAATACCAGTACGCATCTATCCCCTTCCCGTTTATCCCCCAGTTGTGGTAGCCAGAAATATCTCCAGACATTGCCAGATGTCCTCCGGAGGAAAAATTATCCCACTTAAAAATGACTGTCCTATTCATAGTAAGTCCCTGGGATCCTGAATGTGTAAGCATTTTATGATAAATCATCTAATGAACATGCATGGGCAGTTCACTAAGTTGATGGTTTATGGTTGCTTTCATTTTGTTTTAGGAAACTTATTTGTCCTCATTTTTAGCCGTGTAGTTCTGGTGAAGACAAATAATTATATTTTTCCCCCCTGCCATCTCCAAGTCTCATGACCGAAAATTTCCAAAGGGAGAATCAGGGTCTTTTCTGGTTCCTTTCCTCCTTGGTGAAGACGGTTTGTGTGAGAGCTAAGGATCAGCCTGGGAAAGATTTGGCTCAAGAATGATGTCAGTGGGCAGAAGTAAGAACTTATGGCTTTCATATCCCAGGGTCTACCATCCTTCTACTTAATATCCTGTGGCTTTGGTTTATCTCCCACCTTGACTCTGTAGGCTATTCACATGTTTTTTCAATAAAACTGTATTTATACTTAAACTAGTTTGGGTTTGTTTCTGTCACTTATAACCAAAGAATCCTTGCTAACAGAATTGAATAGACAAGGGACTCTAAACGCCATAACTTTAAGGAACAAACATGCTCCTATCCTCAAATCCCACCTCAACCCCCTTCCCCCACCCAATATAAACACTTAGGCCAGAAAACCAACTAAGAGTCAGCCCTTTCCTACTTTAAAAATGATCCCATATTACTCAAGGAAGTCTTGCAAGGTCCCCTAGTTTTGGTTTAAGCTCTAGACTGAAGGTAACAAAAATATAAGAAAAGGGACATTTGAGATAAATTTGACAGATATCTGTGTTAAGTGTAGAAAAGACCTGTTTGTTTATAAAAATATTACTAGTGTTATAATCATATTTGTTAGGATTTAGAAAAAAAAAAAACAAAATGAATCACTCAAGAATGGCCCCAAAGGTACAGAATATGATGTCTGACACACAGATAACAGACGGTGTCAATAACCCAGTAGGAGATGATTAGGTTATAAATCAAGGCACTTTCTATGGAGATAAAGAGGGTGATGTGAAAGACAATATTTTAAGTACATGGTGATAAAAGGCGTCATGGAATGGAATGAATGACCCCTGCTGGAGCGGAAGTGCAGGGAAGTAGTTATAAATACAAGGTGGCTATAATGGTGTATAGGAGAATTTTTAAGCTTTGCAGGGGGAAGTTAGAAAGTAAACTGTTTTGTCATATTCATTTAAGGGTTTGACATGATTCTGTGTTGGAAAAACCTTAATTCTGGAAAATCAAGAGTGTATTCTAAACATAACCCTTCAAAAGGGAGCCAGGAGAACAATTATTTTGCCTTCTTGAAGTTCATGATGAAAATAAATAAGTATATAGGATTCTCAATTTTCTTTTTACATGGTGCAGCTTTATTTACAGGAACAGGCAGGAAATCAAGCCAGGGGCAGGAAATAACATTTTGTATGAGAAATTTCAGTATTATATCTCATTAGAACCAAGGCATGATTGAGAGAGTAAGGAGAAAGGGGAGGGGGGGGGGTGGAGAAGAAGGTAAAGAGGAATAGAAAGAGAAAGAAAAAAGACAAGACAAAAGGAAAAGGAGACGGAAGAAGAAATGGGCAGTTCCCATCATCTGTGAAGCCAGGCCAAGGGACTATGATGGAGTTTTTTTTTTTTTCTTGAAATGTCAACATATTTTTCCTTACCTCTCAGCTTCAACTTTTTCCTGTCTATGCTCTAGGATACAATCTCATTCTTCATTTCACTGAATAAAAACCCTTCCTCCCTTCCTGTTCCCATCCTAAAAGATATCAAAGATCAAATTAAGCTTGTCATTTCCTTGGAATCCAGCATCTGAGTTCTACACTGGAAATACAGGGCCATTTGAGTTTGGGTGTAGATGCTCCTCATTTAAGCAAACTAATTCCGATTGCCTTTCTATTATGGACCTCATCTGGTATGGATCTGAACCTTACTTTTTTTTTTTTTTTTTCAATTTTTTGGCTGCAGCATGAGGCAGGCATGTGGGATCTTAGTTCCCTTCAGTTCAGTTCAGTCGCTTAGTCGTGTCTGACTCTTTGCAACGCCATGAATCGCAGCACACCAGGCCCCCCTGTCCATCACCATCTCCCGGATTCAGCCAAACTCATGTCCATCAAGTCAGTGATGCCATCCAGCCATCTCATCCTGGGTCGTCCCCTTCTCCTCCTGCCCCCAATCCCTCCCAGCATCAGAGTGTTTTCCAATGAGTCAACTCTTTGCATGAGGTGGCCAAAGTACTGGAGTTTCAGTGTTACCATCATTCCTTCCAAAGAACACCCAGGGCTGATCTCCTTCAGAATGGACTGGTTGGATCTCCTTAAAGTCCAAGGGACTCTCAAGAGTCTTCTCCAACACCACAGTTCAAGAGCATCAATTCTTCGGTGCTCAGCCTTCTTCACAGTCCAACTCTCACATCCATACATGACCACTGGAAAAGCCATAGCCTTGACTAGACAGACCTTTGTTGGCAAAGTACTGTCTCTGCTTTTGAATATGCTGTCTAGGTTGGTCATAACCTTCCTTCCAAGCAGTAAGCGTCTGTTAATTTCAGGGCTGCAGTCACCATCTGCAGGGATTTTGCTGCTGCTGCTGCTGCTAAGTCGCTTCAGTCATGTCCGACTCTGTGCGACCCCATAGGCGGCAGCACACCAGGCTCCCCTGTCCCTGGGATTCTCCAGGCAAGAATGCTGGAGTGGGTTGCTATTTCCTTCTCCAATGCATGAAAGTGAAAAGTGAAAGTGAAGTCTCTCAGTCGTGTCTGACTCTTAGCGACTCCATGGACTGCAACCCACCAGGCTCCTCTGTCCATGGGATTTTCCAGGCAAGAGTACTGAAGTGATTTTGGAGCCCCAAAAAATAAAGTCTGACACTGTTTCCACTGTTTCCCCATCTATTTCCCATGAAGTGATGGGACCAGATGCCATGATCTTCGTTTTCTGAATGTTGAGCTTTAAGCCAACATTTTCACTCTCCTCTTTCACTTTCATCAAGAGGCTTTTTAGCTCCTCTTCACTTTCTGCCCATAAGGGTGGTGTCATCTGCATATCTGAGGTTACTGATATTTCTCCCGGCAATCTTGATTCCAGCTTGTGTTTCTTTCAGTCCAGCATTTCTCAAGATGTACTCTGCATAGAAGTTAAATAAGCAGGGTGACAATATACAGCCTTGACGCACTCCTTTTCCTATTTGGAACCAGTCTGTTGTTCCATGTCCAGTTCTAACTGTTGCTTCCTGACCTGCATATAGGTTTCTCAAGAGGCAGGTCAGGTGGTCTGGTATTCCCATCTCTTTCAAAATTTTCCACAGTTTATTGTGATCCACACAGTCAAAGGCTTTGGCATAGTCAATAAAGCAGAAATAGATGTTTTTCTGGAACTCTGTTGCTTTTTCGATGATCCAGCGGATGTTGGCAATTTGATCTCTGGTTCCTCTGCCTTTTCTAAAACCAGCTTAAACATCTGGAACTTCACAGTTCGCATATTGCTGAAGCCTGGCTTGGAGAATTTTGAACATTACTTTACTAGCATGTGAGATGAGTGCAATTGTGCGGTAGTTTGAGCATTCTTTGGCATTGCCTTTCTTTAGGATTGGAATGAAAACTGACCTTATCAGTTTATCATTTATTAGTTCCGTTATGAGGGATCAAACCTGTGATCCCAGGCTGGAATCCGGGAATCTAGATTTCAGATTGGATTGGAAGCTCAGAGTCTTAATCACTGGGCCACCAGGGAAGTCCCAGATCCTTCTATTGAAGCTCACCATTGGGGACCCAGGATCTCCCTGGTGGCTCAGACGGTAAAGCGTCTGCCTGCCGTGTGGGAGACCTGGGTTCTATCCCTGGGTTGGGAAGATCTGCTGGAGAAGGAAATGGCAACCCACTCCAGTAACCTTGCCTGGAAAATTCCATGGACTGAGGAGCCTGGTGGGCTACAGTCCATGGGGTCGCAAAGAGCCGGAAACGACTGAGCGACTTCATTTCCACTTTTTATTGGGAACCCAAGAATACCAATATGAGAAGGACTGCTTTCCTATAACAAGGCAGCAGTAACAGCAAAAAGACTTTCTCAGACAAATTGTTTCCAAGGTCACCTGCAATCAAGTTAAAACCCTGATAACAGGAATAACCTCAACCTCACCATTGACATACGTACTGGATCCTGCCTCACTTGCTATTCTTACTAAACCAGGTATGTACAAGTAGGGGAGAGGTCTGTGGTTTTGAACTGAATAGGCTCAAGCCAAACAAAACAAAACAGAACACCTGACTAAGCTCCTGGATTAGTTAAAAAGGAAAATGGAAAAAGAAATTGTTGGCTTCCCAGCATCTAAATGATTCTAAGAAAGTAAAATATATGGTCTTCTTATCTTCCTAAATTACTTAGGTTATTAAAACTCCATCTTTTTTTATTGTTTTCATCATATTTGCTATTTGTTTTGGTGAAGTATTTAAAAGTAAATTGCAAGCACCATGACAATTTATTTCTAAACACTTTAGCATGCATTTTTTGAAACGAATACTTTTAAAAAAACATTTAAAAATACTTTAATACTTATTTAAAAGTATTTTAAAATACTTAAAAGATTCTTAAAGTATTTTAATTTTAAAACATATAGCCATAATACCACTTTCCACAAGAAGGTAATAGTTCCCTAAAATCTTTTAATAGCCAGTCCATGTCAAATTGCCTTACCCCCAAATATCTTTTACAGATAGTTTTTAAAACAAGAATCCAGTCAAATACTATTCATTTAATTTGGTTGCAAAATCATGGAAGTTTCTTAAATCTGTAAAAGTTAAACTTCCGTCTTTCAATTCAGAGACAACAAATATCTAGAAACTTGCCAGCCCTCTCCCTTCGCAGCCTGGCCAGTTGCACCAGCTGACCATAACAGTTTTCTATTCATCTCGGATCAGACCTCAGAATCCTTCTTAGCACAGTATATCATGAAGCTGCTAGTGATAGATGGTTATCACTGTATGAACTCTACTTATCAACTCTGCCATGCTGAGGAGAGAAGACAGCAGTTTCACAGGCGCAATAGTTGGCATCCTTGAAAGTGGCTTGCGACCTGGTGAAAAGGTGAAAATCTGGCAGCTCCCACAAACTAGTGACATTTTTGGGGGGGTGTAGTTCCAGAGCTAGACCTAGAGTCAACTAGACTTAGGTGATTAATGGTCTATCAGAAATGAAGATGCTTATTTTAATTAATGCATTTTACATTATTAAATGCTTCCCAGGTGGCACCAATGGTAAAGAATCCACTTGCCAATGCAGGAGATACAAAAGGCACAGACTCCTGGGCCAGGAAGATCCCCTGAAGTAGAAAATGGCAACCCACTCCAGTGTTCTTGCCTGGCAAATCCCATGGACGGAGGAGCCTAGCGGGCTATAGCCCACGGTGTCGCAAAGAGTCGGACATGACCAAGCACGCATGAACTGATTTGAAATAGGGAGTTTTGTCCACTGTACTTTTGCTATATCACATTATTGTCCACGTATATCCTTGTTTTATACATGGAAACATGGAGCTTTAGGACACGTGCCATTCATAAGGCTCATTTACATTTCTTTGATTCAATGATAACCAAACATTTGCATATGCTTGGTTCCCCTTTCCCTATAGGCGGAAAAAAAAAATGTCCTGATCTTGCTAATGTAAGTATGCTGATTTACAAAAGGCTAGGCTTCTCACTTGTATTCTATAGGAATATATTTGAAATTCTAATTCTCTTCATTCCCTTAAAACTAAATTGTGCACAGTCCTGCCAGTAATTTCCCCGAGTCTCCCCCCACCAACCTCCAATAATGGTAGATGTAGTGTCTCAAGAAAAAGAACCAGCTTTCTGGAGTAGTCATCTGTCCCTTTCATTATAATTCAAGTAAACAGAATAGCTGAGTGATTAAACAAAGAATTTGGATCAGACAAGTCAGAATTACAACTTTTTTTGTTGTGTGACCTTCAGTGAACTTCAAAATCTTTCTAAAACAGTTTGTGCTTGTGAAATAGTAATAATAGGATTTATTAGTGCTGTAAGCTTCTTGTAGAGATTAAATAAAATGTTGAAGAGATGCACTTAGCAGTCCCATTAGTTAGTACTCAGTGTATATTAGCTATTGTCATGATTTCTTCTTTCTAATTTCAATGGCATTAAATTACCACATGAGGAATTTGATGACATGTTCATAGCATCAGGTCCCTACTAATTTTATACCCGTGAGACCTAAACTTACTTTTTGAACTTAATCAACCATTGTTCTTTGCTATCCCATCAACAGTAGAAGCTTCTTGATGGTGAGAAATCTATTTTCCATATAATTACTTAAAAGGACATTTTAACTGCAGTAGCAATTTCAACTGGCTTCATGTCATTTCTTAGTCACTCAGTGTCAGAAAGCCCACTGCTCTTCAAGGAACTAGTGTCTCCCAAGCTTTTTCATGTCAGGTTGGTCTACCACAATATAGCAAAAATATCACATAATTCAGAGGCATTTCAGGCACCTAAAAAGCACATGCTCTGATAACTACTGTGCAGAGTGAATCACACAGATGCAGCCGCAGAAATCTAGGACCTCATATTGAACAAAGCCCTTTTCTGGAGAGAATGAGAGAGGGCTTGGACAGCAAGATCAAGCCAGTCAGCCATAAAGGAAATCAGTCCTGAATATTCACTGGAAGGACTGATACTGAAGCTGAAGTTCCAATACTTCGGCCACCTGATGTGAAGAGCCGACTCACTGGCAAAGACCCTGATGCTGGGAAAGATTGAGGGCAGGGGGAGGATGGGACCACAGAGGATGAGATGGTTGGATGACATCACCAACTCAATGGACATGAGTTTGAGCAAACTCCAAGAGATAGTGAAGGACAGGGAAGCATGGTGTGCTGTAGCTCATGGGGTTGCAAAGAGTTGGACACATCTTGAGACGGAATAATAGCAACTTGACTCATAGCAAGAAAGGGTGTGTTGTACTGGAAAGGGTTTTCATTGCAGTGTCTAGAAGCCTACCTTTCCCAGGTTTGTACTTAAGCAATTCCTTTTACATCTGAGTCTGTTTCCCCACTGAAAAGTGGAATTATAAATCCACCCACCTCCCAGGGTTCTAAATGCTGTGAAAACATCTGCGATGTGCCATGAATATCTATATAACACTTTTCTGCAAAAATAAAAATAATAATAACAAGCTGATCAGAACAGAGAGGAGATGAGCAACAGTAGATAATTACAGGTACCGTTATTTTAATTTCAACTCTGGCCCAGAACAAAAACACAATCTCAAGCAAGTTAGCTGAGAAGTGGGGTGGAAATTACTTCATGTTGGTTAGCAGGAATCATCTAGTGAGTTGAAGACTGAGAAATCAGACTTCTAGGTAGTTGTTTTGTATCAGCTGAGCAGGGATCTGAAATAAAAGAATTTTTATGGGAATATGGGACTATTCGTGGTGTTAGGGAGCTTAGGCAAAGGATTAAGTGGTCTCTAGAAGTGGTTCTTGGAAGATTCCAGATACACATTTCTCATCATGATGCTCTGAGGTTCTGGAGGCAGGACCAAGTATATACTGCCTCCTCTCCCAAAGAGCCTTTGACAGGAGCATTAAGATAAAAATCCCCAATGGCTTCTGATTGCTCTTAAGAAACAATCTCATTCTATCTTGTTTTATAACTTGAAACTCTAACTAACTGCAAATATCCCCATGGCTCTCAATGGGCTCAATCACTCAAGATTTTTGTAAGTTTTCTAATGGACAAGACTTCCTCCTGCCACAAGGGACTGTTGCAAATGATGGTCCCTCTGTCTTAAATCTTCTTTCTCTATCTCTTTGTTTAGTTAACCCATCCTCAGCCTTTAACCTTCAGCCTCAGGAAAACATCCTCTGAGTATCTTAGCCTAATTTGGATCCCTGTTACAAGTTCTCAAGTGTTTCAAGTCAGTTCTTATCCTGTATGGCCAAAGTGTTTAAAATGTTGGCAATTTCTGTATTATCTTGCAGGGCTTCACTATACTTGAATTACTTACATAACTGTGCAAGCCCACAAAAGAGGGAATTTTACGCAGTGCTATTGGTACCTAATAAAAGGTTTGCAGCTGTTCAATAATAATTGCTAAATGTGCTTATGAATAACTGAATAAATGAAGAAAGAAACTGAACACTTTAAAGTTATAAAATATATTTTATTATTCTATTGTTTATACATATTCAATGTAGAAAATTTCAAAAATACTGTTATAAATAGGATAAAATATTTTATTTCTGTCACATAGGACTGGTAATTTCTCAAAATTATATTCATTTATTATTTTACCTAGCATCCCATGGATGGATGAGCCTGGTAGGCTGGAGTTCATGGTGTCACTAGGAGTCGGACACGACTGAGCAACTTCACTTTCACTTTTCACTTTCATGCGTTGGAGAAGGAAATGGCAATCCACTCCAGTGTTCTTGCCTGGAGAATCCCAGGGATGGGGGAGCCTGGTGGGCTGCAGTCTCTGGGGTCGCACAGAGTCGGACATGACTGAAGCGACTTAGCAGCAGCAGCAGCATTCATGTACCAGTAAGTTATTTATTATAATCCTTCCAGTTAAATATGAATGCATTTATGTAATGTATATTGTGTGGATATATATGAAAGTGAAAGTGTTAATCATTCAGTCATGTCCGACTCTTTATGACCCATGGATTATATCCCTCCAGGCTCCTCTGTCTATGGAATTTGTCCAGGCAAGAATGCTGAAGTGGGTAGCCATTCCTTTCTCCACGGAATCTTCCTGAGGAAGGGACTGAACCTGGGTCTGTGGCATCGCAGACAGATTCTTTACTATTAGAGACACCAGGCAACTTGGGAGATAGACAGATAGATGCAATTTCAGATTACTGGGCATACATTGTTTATAATTTAACAATACCATGACAAAATTTCGAAACGATTAAACATTCTCCACCAAAATCATTTTAAATAGCTAAGTAGCATCATGGCCTTTTGTCAAGAATTTAACTAATAGCTTATTGTTGGCATTTAGACTATTTAAATATTTTATTATAAACAGTGATGGAATAAACAGTTGTTTCACCAATTTTTTTATGCCTATTTCTAGGGTAAGTTTCTAAATATGGAATTACTCCATCTCATATTTTGATGCATACTACCAGACTGTTTTAAAAGGAAAAGCAGAGCTCTCTTACACTAGTGGGATGTAAGAATATCTAGTCATACTCATCTCAACAATATGATTTCTCTTCTCTTAAACTCTTCCAAGTTGACAGACATTTGTATTTTATTTTAATTTGTATCTCTTTGATTACAAATAAGATTGAATTTATTCATAAACACATGCATACATGCATATATATGCATATTTATCATTTATAAATATCATATTTTATTCATTTTATAAGCATCTGTTGAATTTATACATATACATTTTACATACATATATCATTTTCTAAATATATTATTTTGTTCTTACTTTGTACATATCTGTTGATTTTCACACTCAAGATGTTTATCTTTTTTCAGACATGTATAAATCTCTATTTTTTTTCAAATTTATTATACTGCATTTGCAGTACATTACATTTTCTCAATCAGTTGATCCTTTTTTAATTTTACATTATGGGTTTGCTCTATGACTGCATAAGCATAATTTATTTTTCTGATGAACATGTAAGCTTTCTCTAATGATTAAATATAAATCATGCTTGAAAATGTCTGCATAAATATATATTCTCCATTTCTTTTTAATATTAACCTGCAAAGGGGGAGCTCCTTTTGAAAATCTTTGTTCATCCCCACCTAGCCCTTTTCTCATCTCCCTAAACATTTCTTCAAATATATCCAATATATTTTAAAGTGTATAACATGCAAGTTAGACTCAACAGTAAATAAACCTTTATTCACAGTTCTTACTAGCTCCTTAGGAAATATTCCACAATATTAATTGCTTGAACAGAACCCATGAAAAATTTAAAATTATCAATATATTTTAACAAAGTGCTTTCCAGAAAAAATTTTATATATATATTTTTCCTTAACTTCATTGGACAGTGTCATTCTAAGTGCACTTTGACTGTTTGATTAGGCAGAAAAACTGACTTTTATTTTATTTTGCAATTCATTAATTACTTATAATAAATGTTTTTTTGTTTCTCAGCCTCTTTGAGTCTGTTTTATGAGTGTTTTGTTCATGATTTTTTTCTGTCTGTCTTCTTGCCATTAGTTCTCTCTCTCTGTGACTTGTAAGGTTCTTTACATATGTGCGTGTGTATGATACATTGCTCTGTCGTGTCTGACTCTGTGATCCCATGGACCACAGCCCTCCAGACTCCTCTTTATGTGGGATTCTCCAGGCTGAAGAATACGGGAGTAGGTTGCCATGCCCTCCTCCACGGGATCCTCCCGACTCAAGGATCAAACCATGTCTGTCATATCTCCTGAACTGGCTGACGGGTTCTTTACCACTAGAGCCGCCTGGGAAGCTCAAACTTCCAGGAGAGTTATATTTTTGTGAATTTGATGGAATTGTCCTCATGTGATTTAACTGCTTTTAATTTGAATCCCATATAATATTTCTGCTTCAGATGAACACCAGCTTCTGTGCCAGGACAACTGAAGCTTTTTGGAGCAAAACAGGATCTATCACCATTTCAAACCATCGGCCCCATAGAGTTAGATGAGCGGAGTTATATTAAGGGAGGCCTAGTTTAAAACATCTTATTCACCAAAATTCTGCTTCCTGGGTCCAGACAGTTCCCCACATTTTCCGTGTCTTTCACAATAAAACGCTCATGTACTGTGTACATATAGAAGGCTTAAAATACAATTTAACAATGCTCTTGTCCTGCACACACGCATCATATCACCTGGTAAGCAATATCGTTACTACAGCCCTCTGGA
>NW_017192342.1:0-10336 GCF_001704415.2 Capra hircus
GACCACACCAAGGTCTTAGGCCCGCGGCATCACGGAGAGAACCCGAGAGGCCCCCGAGCAACCGTCAGACGCCTTCTCCCTGAGCCACCAACGGGTCCCGAGCTCCCAGCCTAAGTCCGAGAGGCACCCTGCCGCAACCGGAAAACATCCATCTAGCTTCCGCCCTTCCAACACATAGCCCTTCGAGCGCGAGGCCCTTCAAGCTAATCACCAATTAAGACGCCGCGGAATCCACGGGGTCCCTCACACCCTGCTCAACCAAAAGTTCCCCGTCATACCTCCGGATCCGGGACACCCGACCACTCGGAAAAAGGACAAGTCCCGCCCACCATACAAGGAGCCCCCTTTCCGCCCTCATAGCTCTAGAGCAGGATCCCTTTCCTTTCCGGCGGAAGTTCCCGGCGTTCCGTCCCCACCTCAGACGGAGGCCTCTCCCCAACTTGAACCGGGAGAGCGAAACCAGGTCGCGCCCACCGTTCCACTACTCCCCCCAGATTCCATTTTCCATCCACAAAAACATCTTCCCTCACACCGACCGTGGATCCACAGATATATATCAGCAAGCTGGAGGATCCTAACGTCGACAGAGAGAAACAGACCAGACCCACAAGTGCATGATCCAACTGAGCAAAAAACGAAAGGCGCAGAGAATACACGTCCACTTAGAGAGAAAGGACGCTTCTTACCTAAACAAAGCCACGCCTGACAGTATTTAAATGTATCCAAGAAATGCCTCACTTGACATCCAGTATAACTTATGAATCCCTCACGACGCTTATGCAGAGCACGAGGATTATGGAAAACCCGCGTGCATACCCCTACCTCAAATCACAGCTCACACAGACCTTGATATATATTATGAACTCAACAAATGAATGCCTTGGAATCTACCATATATGTGACTGTTTTGCTCAGAAGCTTAATCTTAAGTTAGCATTCTCTACATTCCCCTTCCAACACGTACGTAGAGATAAGATGCAACACCTTCATAGCATTCATTAGGAACGGGCCTAACCTCCTTATTTGGCAAGAGGTTGTGAATGAGGAGGGAGGACTATATATATGACGCATCCTATCCACTAAATTACTCAGATAGCATATGCCTCCTCGCGGAGGAGGGCACAGCTCCACACAGAGGTCCCAGGCCCGGCATCGGGACGGGAGAGGAAGCCCGGAGAGGGCACCCGAGGCAACTGCATTGGGGGGACTGGCCTTCCTGAGGCCACCGATACGGGGTCCCCTAGAGGCCCATCGTAAATTCAGGAGCGACTGCCCAACTCGAGAAATCAGCGAGTTCTCCCCCAGCGAGATGAGGCCCCATTTTCTCGCTGAGGGCGTCTCCGAGGCGTATCACCACACCTAACCGTCTCAAAACTCACGAGGCTCCTTCACACCCTATGTGCCACCAACACTTCAGACGATACCCGTCTCCACTCCACGAGGAAGCACAGAGAGTCCCCCAATATCCAGACCCACCCGTTTCCCGCCTCATTACCACGTATCCTCAGCGAGGCGAGGATTCCCTTCGCCGCTGGCGGTCAAACGTAATCCGGGCGTTCCCGTCCCAATCTCAAGAGGCGCTCCTCACTGGATAGTGCGAGAGAACTCCCAGGGTCCCTGCCACCATTGCCCAGAGTCCTCAGATGTCCTCAGTCCATTCCCAGAGACAACTGTCTCCCTGCCATTGGCGACTTCAAGGCGACGGCACGACTTCACACCACCGTGGCGTGGGACAGCCTGGCACCTCGGTGGATAAAGCCCTTGGGAAACGCTCAGGAAAGCGCAGAACAGAATCCGTTGATCCACCGCGAAGAGGAAGACGTGCGACACTCGCTGCTACAGCTCGGGAGGAAAGCGCACGGCATGCCCCTACCTCGAGTAGAGGACTGACTGCCCTGCGGGAACTCCAGGTAAGTACCCATCAGCATCGTATCAGCCACTGAAGCGAACCCTCAGGTTACAGCAACCGACTCCACACAATCGACCGTTAGCTCCATGACATCAAGCGAGACGAAATCCCGACGAGGCCCCTGAGCTACTCACATGGGACTGAGCCTTTGTCCTGAGGCAGCACAAACGCTCCCTCGAAGTCCCTGTCCGTAAGTCCGAGACGCACCATCGCCCGCACTTCGAGGAAAATCCAGGGGGTTCCCCCCCTCAGACAGCAGATGAGGCATTCCCACTGAGCGCTCGGAGGCTAAATTACCTAACCTCTGGAACTTCCAAAGGGTCCTTCACACCCTTGCTGCAACTCAGAAGTTCCCCGACATACCCGTCTCCACTCGAGAGAAGCACGAGATTCCCGCCCACATCCAGCAGAGACCCGTTTCCGCCTCCTAGCTCGAGAGGAGGGATCCCTTTCCCTGCGTGGTCGGGAAAGAATTCCCGGCGTTTCCCGGTCAATCTCACGAGGAGGCGCTCTCTACAGGAATGGCGAGAGGAACTCCAGGGTCGTGCCACCATTCCCAGAGTCCCCCAGATGTCTCAGTCCATTCCAGGGAAAACCTGTTTTCCCTAGCACTGTCTCGACTTTCTAGCTCGAGAATGGACTCACACCACGGTGGCACGTGGGACATCCCTGTGGAAAACCTCGTGGGAAAGCCTCGTGGGAAAGCCTCGAGGGAAAGCCACAGATCCCTTGATCCAGCGAAGGGATGCGTGACAGCTGCTGCTACAGCTCGGGAGGAAAGCGCACGTGCATGCCCCCACTCGAGACGAGGACTGACTCCCCTGGGGAGACTCCAGAAGTACCCCAAGAAGCATGTCAGCACTGGAGAGGAATCCTCAGATTCCGGCACCTGAGCCACACAAGGTCTTAGGCCCCGGCATCGACCGGGAGAGGAAACCCGAGAGGCACCCGAGCATACTCGCATGGGGACTGGTCCTTTTCTGAGGCCACCAGAGCGGGTCCCTGAGGTCCCCAGTCGTAAGTCGAGAGCACCTGTCGCA
Organism: Capra hircus; assembly: GCF_001704415.2. Lineage (NCBI taxonomy): Eukaryota > Metazoa > Chordata > Mammalia > Artiodactyla > Bovidae > Capra > Capra hircus. The sequence continues at coordinate 2,950 of NW_017192342.1, forward strand.
ACTCGAGAAAATCCAGGAGGTTCTCCCCTCCAGGCGAGATGAGGCCCATTTTCCGACTGAGGCATCCTCGAGGCTAATCAAACTAACCTATGGAACTTCCAACAGGGTCCTTCACACCCTTGCTGCAACTCAAGAAGTTCCCCCGACATACCCGTCTCCACTCGAGAGGAAGCACGGAAAGTCCCGCCCACATCCAGAGGAGCCACGTTTCCTCCTCATTGCTCGAGGAGGTTGATCCTTTCCCTGCGTGGTCGGGAAAGAATTCGCGGCATTTCCCGTCCCATCATCAAGAGGAGGCGCTCTCCAGAGGAAAAACGGAGAGGAACTCCAGAGTCGTGCCCCCATTCCCAGAGTCCCCCAGATGTCTCAGTCCATTCCAGGGAAACCTGTATTCCCTGCACTGCCTCGACTTTCAAGCCGAGGATCGACTCACACCACAGTGGCACGTGGGACAGCCCTGTGGGAAAGCCTCGTGGGAAAGCCTCTGCGAAAGCCTCGAGGGAAAGCCACAGATCAGTTGATACACGCGAAGGAAGCGTGACACTGCTGCTACAGCTCGGGAGGAAAGCGCACGTGTATGCCCCCACTCGAGTAGAGGACTGACTGCCCTGGGGAGACTCCAGAAGTACCCCAAGATCCATGTCAGCACTGGAGAGGAATCCTCAGGTTCCGGCACCGACTCCACACAAGATCTTAGGCCCTGGCATCGACGGGAGAGGAATCCTGAGAGGCCCCCGAGCAACTCGCATGGGGACTGGCCTTTCCTGAGGCCACCAGAGCGGGTCCCTGAGGTCCCCGTCGTAAGTTGAGAGCACCTGCCGCAACTCGAGAAAATCCAGGAGGTTCTCCCCTCCAGGCGAGATGAGGCCCATTTCTGCTGAGGCGTCTCGAGGCTAATCACATCTAACATCTGGAACTTCCAAAGGGTCCTTCACACCCTTGCTGCAACTCAAGAAGTTCCCCGACATACCCGTCTCCACTCGATAGGAAGCACGAGAGTTCCGCCCGTATCCAGAGGAGCCCCGTTTCCACCTCCTAGACCGAGAGGAGGGATCCTTTCCCTGCGTGGTCGGGAAAGAATTCCCGGCATTACCGTCGTATCTCAAGAAGAGGCGCTCTGCACAGGAAAGGCCAAAGAAACTCCAGGGTCGTGCCACCATTCCCAGAGTCCCCCAGATGTCTCAGTCCATTCCAGGGAAACCTGTTTTCCCTGCACTGCCTCGACTTTCAAGCCGAGGATCGACTCACAAAACGGTGGCACGTGGGACAGCTCTGTGGGAAAGCCTCGTGGGAAAGCATCGAGGGAAAGACACAGATCCCTTGATCCACGCGAAGAGAAGCATGACACTGCTGCTACAGATCGGGAGGAAATCGCACGTGCATGGCCCCACTCGAGATGAGGACTGACTCCCCTGGGGAGACTCCAGAAGTACCCCAAGATCCATGTCAGCACTGGAGAGGAATGCTCAGGTTCCGGCACGGACTCCACACAAGGTCTAGACCCCGGAATCTACGGGAGAGGAATCCCGAGAGGCCCCAGAGCAATTCCCATGGGGACTGGCCTTTCCTGAGGGCACCAGGGTGGGTCCCTGAGGTCCCCATCGTAAGTCCAGAGCACCTGCCGCAACTCGAGAAAATCCAGGAGGTTCCCCAATCCAGGCGAGATGAGGCCCATTTCCGCTGAGGCAACAAGGGGGTAATCACACTTAAACTCTGGAACTTCCAAAGGGTCCTTCACACCCTTGCTGCAACTCAAGAAGTTCCCTGACATACCCGTCTCTACTCAAGAGGATCCCAAGGGTCCCGCCCATATCCAGAGTGGCCCCGTTTCCGCCTGCTAGCTCGAGAGGAGGGATCCTTTCCCTGCGTGGTCGGGAAAGTATTCCTAGCGTTCCCGTCTCATCTCAAGCGTAGGCGCTCTCCACAGGAAAGGCGAGAGGAACTCCAGTATCACGCCCCATTCCCAGAGTCCCCTGGATGTCTCAGTCCATTCCAGGGAAACCTTTTTTCCCTGCACTGCCTCGACTTTCAAGCTGAGGATCGACTCACACCACGGTGGCATGTGGGACAGCCCTGTGGGAAAGCCTCGTGGGAAAGTCTCCTGAGAAAGCCTCGAGGGAAAGCCACAGATCCCATGATCCACGCGAAGGGAAGCGTGACACTGCTGCTACAGCTCGGGAGGAAAACCCACGTGCATATCCCCGCTCGCGAAGAGGAATGACTCCCCTGGGAGACTCCAGAGGAACCCAAGATCCACCTCAGCACTGGAGAGGAATCCTCAGGATCCGGCACAGACTCCACACAAGGTCCCAGGGCCCGGCATCGACGGGAGAGGAATCCCGAGAGGCCCCCGTGCAACTGCATGGGGACTGGCCTTTCCTGAGGCCACCAGAGCGGGTCCCTGAGGTCCCAGTCGTAAGTCGAGAGCACCTGCCGCAACTCGAGAAAATCCAGGAGGTTCTCCCCTCCAGGCGAGATGAGGCCCATTTCTGCTGAGGCGTCTCGAGGCTAATCACACCTAACCTCTCGAACTTCCGAAGGGTCCTTCACACCCTTGCTGCAACTCAAGAAGTTCCCCGACATACCCGTCTCCACTCGAGAGGAAGCACGAGAGTCCCGCCCAAATCCAGAGCAGCCCCGTTTCCGCCTCATACCTCGAGCGGAGGGATCCTTTCCCTGCGTGGTCGGGAAAGAATTCCCGGCGTTCCCGTCGCATCTCAAGAGGAGGCGCTCTCCACTGGATAGGCGAGAGGAACTCCAGGGTCTTGCCACCATTCCCAGAGTCCCCCAGATGTCTCAGTCCATTCCAGAGAAACCTGTTTTCCCTGCATTGCGTCGACTTTCAAGCCGAGGATCGACTCACACCACGGTGGCACGTGGGACAGCCCTGTGGAAAGCCTCGTGGAAAAGCCTCTTGGGAAAGCGTCGAGGGAAAGCCACAGATCCGTTGATCCACGCGAAGGGAAGCGTGACACTGCTGCTACAGCTCGGGAGGAAAGCGCACGTGCATGCCCCCACTCGAGTAGAGGACTGACTGCCCTGGGGAGACTCCAGAAGTACCCCAAGATCTATGTCAGCACTGGAGAGGAATCCTCAGGTTACAGCACCGACTCCACACAAGACCTTAGTCTCCGACATCAAGGGGAGAGGAATCCCGAGAGGCCCCTGAGCTACTCACATGGGGACTGGCCTTTCCTGAGGCCAGCAGAACGGGTCCCTGAGGTCCCCGTCGTAAGTCGAGAGCACCTGCCGCAACTCGAGAAAATCCAGGGGGTTCTCCCCTCCAGGCGAGATGAGGCCCATTTCCACTGAGGCGTCTCGAGGCTAATTACACCTAACCTCTGGAACTTCCAAAGGGTCCTTCACACCCTTGCCGCAACTCAGGAAGTTCCCCGACATACCCGTCTCCACTCGAGAGTAAGCACGAGATTCCCGCCCACATCCAGCAGAGACCCGTTTCCGCCTCCTAGCTCGAGAGGAGGGATCCTTTCCCTGCGTGGTCGGGAAAGAATTCCCGGCGTTCCCGTCACATCTCACGAGGAGGCGCTCTCTACAGGAATGGCGAGAGGAACTCCAGGGTCGTGCCACCATTCCCAGAGTCCCCCAGATGTCTCAGTCCATTCCAGGGAAACCTGTTTTCCCTGCACTGTCTCGACTTTCTAGCCGAGAATGGACTCACACCACGGTGGCACGTGGGACATCCCTGTGGGAAAACCTCGTGGGAAAGCCTCGTGGGAAAGCCTCGAGGGAAAGCCACAGATCCCTTGATCCAGGCGAAGGGATGCGTGACACTGCTGCTACAGCTCGGGAGGAAAGCGCACGTGCATGCCCCCACTCGAGACGAGGACTGACTCCCCTGGGGAGACTCCAGAAGTACCCCAAGAAGCATGTCAGCACTGAAGAGGAATCCTCAGATTCCGGCACCGAAGCCACACAAGGTCTTAGGCCCCGGCATCGACGGGAGAGGAAACCCGAGAGGCACCCGTGCAACTCGCATGGGGACTGGCCTTTTCTGAGGCCACCAGAGCGGGTCCCTGAGGTCCCCGTCGTAAGTCGAGAGCACCTGTCGCAACTCGAGAAAATCCAGGAGGTTCTCCCCTCCAGGCGAGATGAGGCCCATTTCCACTGAGACGTCTCGAGGCTAATCAAACCTAACCTATGGAACTTCCAAAGGGTCCTTCACACCCTTGCTGCAACTCAAGAAGTTCCCCGACATACCCGTCTCCACTCGAGAGGAAGCAGGAAAGTCCCGCCCACATCCAGAGGAGCCACGTTTCCTCCTCATTGCTCGAGAGGTTTGATCCTTTCCCTGCGTGGTCGGGAAAGAATTCGCGGCATTCCCGTCCCACATCAAGAGGAGGCGCTCTCCAGAGGAAAAACGAGAGGAACTCCAGAGTCGTGCCCCCATTCCCAGAGTCCCCCAGATGTCTCAGTCCATTCCAGGGAAACCTGTATTCCCTGCACTGCCTCGACTTTCAAGCCGAGGATCGACTCACACCACAGTGGCACGTGGGACAGCCCTGTGGGAAAGCCTCGTGGGAAAGCCTCTTGCGAAAGCCTCGAGGGAAAGCCACAGATCAGTTGATACACGCGAAGGAAGCGTGACACTGCTGCTACAGCTCGGGAGGAAAGCGCACGTGTATGCCCCCACTCGAGTAGAGGACTGACTGCCCTGGGGAGACTCCAGAAGTACCCCAAGATCCATGTCAGCACTGGAGAGGAATCCTCAGGTTCCGGCACCGACTCCACACAAGATCTTAGGCCCTGGCATCGACGGGAGAGGAATCCCGAGAGGCCCCCGAGCAACTTACGACGGGGACCTCAGGGACCCGTTCTGGTGGCCTCAGGAAAGGCCAGTCCCCATGCGAGTTGCTCGGGGGCCTCTCGGGATTCCTCTCCCGTCGATGCCAGGGCCTAAGATCTTGTGTGGAGTCGGTGCCGGAACCTGAGGATTCCTCTCCAGTGCTGACATGGATCTTGGGGTACTTCTGGAGTCTCCCCAGGGCAGTCAGTCCTCTACTCGAGTGGGGGCATACACGTGCGCTTTCCTCCCGAGCTGTAGCAGCAGTGTCACGCTTCCTTCGCGTGTATCAACTGATCTGTGGCTTTCCCTCGAGGCTTTCGCAAGAGGCTTTCCCACGAGGCTTTCCCACAGGGCTGTCCCACGTGCCACTGTGGTGTGAGTCGATCCTCGGCTTGAAAGTCGAGGCAGTGCAGGGAATACAGGTTTCCCTGGAATGGACTGAGACATCTGGGGGACTCTGGGAATGGGGGCACGACTCTGGAGTTCCTCTCGTTTTTCCTCTGGAGAGCGCCTCCTCTTGATGTGGGACGGGAATGCCGCGAATTCTTTCCCGACCACGCAGGGAAAGGATCAAACCTCTCGAGCAATGAGGAGGAAACGTGGCTCCTCTGGATGTGGGCGGGACTTTCCTGCTTCCTCTCGAGTGGAGACGGGTATGTCGGGGAACTTCTTGAGTTGCAGCAAGGGTGTGAAGGACCCTTTGGAAGTTCCATAGGTTAGGTTTGATTAGCCTCGAGACGTCTCAGTGGAAATGGGCCTCATCTCGCCTGGAGGGGAGAACCTCCTGGATTTTCTCGAGTTGCGACAGGTGCTCTCGACTTACGACGGGGACCTCAGGGACCCGCTCTGGTGGCCTCAGAAAAGGCCAGTCCCCATGCGAGTTGCACGGGTGCCTCTCGGGTTTCCTCTCCCGTCGATGCCGGGGCCTAAGACCTTGTGTGGCTTCGGTGCCGGAATCTGAGGATTCCTCTTCAGTGCTGACATGCTTCTTGGGGTACTTCTGGAGTCTCCCCAGGGGAGTCAGTCCTCGTCTCGAGTGGGGGCATGCACGTGCGCTTTCCTCCCGAGCTGTAGCAGCAGTGTCACGCATCCCTTCGCCTGGATCAAGGGATCTGTGGCTTTCCCTCGAGGCTTTCCCACGAGGCTTTCCCACGAGGTTTTCCCACAGGGATGTCCCACGTGCCACCGTGGTGTGAGTCCATTCTCGGCTAGAAAGTCGAGACAGTGCAGGGAAAACAGGTTTCCCTGGAATGGACTGAGACATCTGGGGGACTCTGGGAATGGTGGCACGACCCTGGAGTTCCTCTCGCCATTCCTGTAGAGAGCGCCTCCTCGTGAGATGTGACGGGAACGCCGGGAATTCTTTCCCGACCACGCAGGGAAAGGATCCCTCCTCTCGAGCTAGGAGGCGGAAACGGGTCTCTGCTGGATGTGGGCGGGAATCTCGTGCTTACTCTCGAGTGGAGACGGGTATGTCGGGGAACTTCCTGAGTTGCGGCAAGGGTGTGAAGGACCCTTTGGAAGTTCCAGAGGTTAGGTGTAATTAGCCTCGAGACGCCTCAGTGGAAATGGGCCTCATCTCGCCTGGAGGGGAGAACCCCCTGGATTTTCTCGAGTTGCGGCAGGTGCTCTCGACTTACGACGGGGACCTCAGGGACCCGTTCTGCTGGCCTCAGGAAAGGCCAGTCCCCATGTGAGTAGCTCAGGGGCCTCTCGGGATTCCTCTCCCCTTGATGTCGGAGACTAAGGTCTTGTGTGGAGTCGGTGCTGTAACCTGAGGATTCCTCTCCAGTGCTGACATAGATCTTGGGGTACTTCTGGAGTCTCCCCAGGGCAGTCAGTCCTCTACTCGAGTGGGGGCATGCACGTGCGCTTTCCTCCCGAGCTGTAGCAGCAGTGTCACGCTTCCCTTCGCGTGGATCAACGGATCTGTGGCTTTCCCTCGAGGCTTTCCCAGAGGCTTTTCCACGAGGCTTTCCACAGGGCTGTCCACGTGCCACCGTGGTGTGAGTCGATCCTCGGCTTGAAAGTCGACGCAATGCAGGGAAAACAGGTTTCTCTGGAATGGACTGAGACATCTGGGGGACTCTGGGAATGGTGGCAAGACCCTGGAGTTCCTCTCGCCTATCCAGTGGAGAGCGCCTCCTCTTGAGATGCGACGGGAACGCCGGGAATTCTTTCCCGACCACGCAGGGAAAGGATCCCTCCGCTCGAGGTATGAGGCGGAAACGGGGCTGCTCCTCTGGATATGGGCGGAACTCTGCGGCTTCCTCTCGAGTGGAGACGGGTATGTCGGGGAACTTCTTGAGTTGCGAGCAAAGGGTGTGAAGGACCCTTTGGAAGTTCCATAGGTTTGGTTTGATTAGCCTCGAGACGTCCTCAGCGAAATGGGCTCATCTCGCCTGAGGGGAGAAACCTCCTGGATTTCTCCGAAGTTGCGACAGGTGCTCTCGACTTACGAGCGGGGACCTCAGGGACCCGCTCTGGTGGCCTCAGGAAAGGCCAGTCCCCATGCGAGTTGCTGGCGGGGGCCTCCGGGTTTCCTCTCCCGTCGATGCCGGGGCCTAAGACCTTGTGTGGCTT
>NW_017192343.1:0-10335 GCF_001704415.2 Capra hircus
ATTTTCTCGAGTTGCGGCAGGTTCTCGACTTTCGACAGGAATCTCAGGCACCCGCTTGGTGGCCTCAGGAAAGGCCAGTCCCCATGCGAGTTTGCTCGGGGCCTCTCGGGATTCTCTCCCGGCGGTATAAGATCTTGTGTGGAGTGGGTGCCGGAACCTGAGGATTCCTCTCCAGTGCCGACATGGATCTTGGGTACTTCTGGAGTCTCCCCAGGGTAGTCAGTCCTCGTCTCGAGTGGGGGCATGCACGTGCGATTTTCTTCCCGAGCTGAAGCAGCAGTGTCGCGATTCCCTTCGCGAGGATCAAGGGATCAGGGCCTTTCCCTCGTGGCTTTCCCACGAGGCTTTCCCACAGGGCTGTCCCACGTGCCACCGTGGTGTGAGTCGATCCTCGGCTTGAAAGTCGCGGCAGTGCAGGGAAAACAGTTTTCCCTGGAATGGACTGAGACATCTGGTGGACTCTGGGAATGTGGCACGACCCTGGAGTTCCTCTCGCCTTTCCTGTGGAGAGCGCCTCCTCTTGAGATGCGACGGGAACGCCCGGATTTCTTTCCGACCACGCAGCGAAATGATCCCTCCTCTCGAGCTAGGAGGCGGAAACAGGGCTCCTCTGGATGTGGGCGGGACTCTCGTGCTTCCTCTCGAGTGGAGACGGGTGTGTCGGGTAACTTCTTGAGTTGCAGCAAGGGTGTGAAGGATCCTTTGGAAGTTCCAGAGTTTAGGTGTGATTAGCCTCGAGGCGCCTCAGCGGAAATGGGCCTCATCTCGCCTGGAGGGGAGAACCTCCTGGATTTTCTCGAGTTGCGGCAGGTGCTCTCGACTTACGATGGGGACCTCAGGGACCCGCTCTGATTTCCTCAGGAAAGGCCAGTCCCCATGCGAGTTGTTTGGGGGCATCTCGGAATTCCTCTCCCGTCAATGCCGGGCCTTATACCTTGTGTGGAGTCGGTGCTGGAACCTGAGAATAACTCTCCAGTGCTTACATGGTTCTTGGGGTACTTCTGGAGTCTCCCAGGTGAGTCAGTCCTCATCTCTAGTGGGGGCATTCATGTGCACTTTCCTCCAGAGCTGTAGCAGCAGTGTCACGCTTCCCTTCGCCAGGATCCAGGGATCTCTGGCTTTATCTGGAGGCTTTCCCACGATGCTTTTTCATGAGGATTTCCCACAGGGCTGTCCCACTTGCCACCGTGGTGTGAGTCGTTCTTCGGATTGAAAGTCGAGGCAGTGCAGGGAAAACAGGTTTCCCTGGAATGGACTGAGACATCTGGGGGCTCTGGGAATGGTGGCACCACCCTGGAGTTCCTCTCGCCTTTCCTGTGGAGAGCACCTCCCTTGAGATGTGACGGAAACACCGGGAATTCTTTCCCGACCACGCAGGGAAAGGATCCCTCCTCTCGAGCTAGGAGGCGGAAACGGGGCTCCTCTGGGTGTGGCAGGACTCTCGTGCTTCCTCTCGAGTGGAGACTGGTATGTCGGGGATCTTCTTGAATTGCAGCAAGTGTGTGAAGGACCCTTTGGAAGTTCCAGAGCTTAGGTGTGATAAGATTCGAGACTCCTCAGCGGAAATGGGCCTCATCTCGCCTGGAGGGGAGAACCTCCTGGATTTTCTCGAGTTGCGGCAGGTGCTCTCGACTTACGACGGGACCTCAGGGACCCGCTCTGGTGGCCTCAGGAAAGGCCAGTCCCCATGCGAGTTGCTCGGGGGCCTCTCGGTATTCCTCTCCCGTCGATGCCGGGGCCTAAGACCTTTTGTGGAGTCGGTGCCAGAACCTGAGGATTCCTCTCCAGTGCTGACATGGATCTTGGGGTACTTCTGGAGTCTCCCCAGGGGAGTCAGTCCTCGTCTCGAGTGGGGGCATGCACGTGCGCTTTCCTCCCGAGCTGTAGCAGCAGTGTCACGCTTCCCTTCGCGGATCAAGGGATCTGTGGCTTTCCCAAGGCTTTCCACGAGGCTTTCCCACGAGGCTTTCCCGCAGGGCTGTCCCACGTGCCACCGTGGTGTGAGTCGATCCTCGGCTTGAAAGTCGAGGCAGTCCAGGGAAACAGGTTTCCCTGGAATGGACTGAGACATCTGGGGGACTCTGGGAATGGTGGCGTGACCTGGAGTTCCTCTCGCCTTTCCTGTGGAGAGTGCCTCCTCTTGAGATGCGACGGGAACGCCGGGAATTCTTTCCCGACCACGCAGGGAAAGGATCCCTCCTCTCGAGCTAGGAAGCGGAAAAGGGGCTCCTAAGGATGAGGGCGGCACTCTCGTGCTTCCTCTCGAGTGGAGACGGGTATGTCGGGGAACTTCTTGAGTTGCAGCAAAGGTGTGAAGGACCCTTTGAAAGTTCCAGAGTTTAGGTGTGATAAGCCTCGAGACTCCTCAGCGGAAATGGGCCTCATCTCGCCTGGAGGGGAGAACCTCCTGGATTTTCTCGAGTTGCCCCAGGTGCTCTCGGCTTCCGACGGGGACCTCAGGGACACGCTCTAGTGCCCTCAGGAAAGGCCCGTCCCCATGCGAGTTGCTCGTGGGCCTCTAGCGATTCCTCTCCCGTCTATGCCGGGGCCTGAGACATTGTGTGGAGTCGGTGCTGGAACCTGAGGATTCCTCTCCAGTTCTGACATGGATCTTGGGGTACTTCTGGAGTCTCCCAGGGGAGTCAGTCCTCGTCGCGAGTGTGGCGTGCACGTGCGCTTTCCTCCCGAGCTTTAGCAGCAGTGTCACGCTTCCCTTTGCGTGGATCCAGGGATCTGTGGCTTTCTCAGTAGGCTTTCCCACGAGGCTTTCCCACTAGGCTTTTCACAGGGCTCTCCACGTGCCACTGAGTTCTGAGTCGATCCTCGGCTTGAAAGTCGAGGCATTGCGGGGAAAACAGGTTTCCCTGGAATCGACTGAGACATCTGGGGGCTCTGTGAATGGTGGCACGACCCTGAGTTCCTCTCTCCTTTCCTGTGGAGAGCGCCTCTTCTTGAGATGGGACGGGAACGCCGGAAATTCTTTCCCGACCACGAAGGGAAAGGATCCCTCCTCTCGAGCTATGAGGCTGAAACGGGGCTCTTCTGGTTGTGGGCGGGACTCTCGTGCTTCCTTTCGAGTGGAAACGGGTATGTCGGGGAACTTCTTGAGTTGCAGCAATGGTGTGAAGGGCCCTTTGGAAGTTCCAGAGGTTAGGTGTGATTAGCCTCGAGATGCCTCAGCGCAAATGGGTCTCATCTCGCCTGGAGGGAGAACCTCCTGGATTTTCTCGAGTTGCGCCAGGTGCTCTCGACTTACGACGGGGACCTCAGGGACCCGCTTTGGTGGCCTCAGGAAAGGCCAGTCCCCATGCGAGTTGCTCGGGAGCCTCTCGTGATGTCTCTCCCTCTCCAATGCTGTCTTGGATCTTGACTGGCCTTTCCTGAGGCCACCAGAGCGGGTCCCTGCGGTCCCCATTGTAAGTCGAGAGCACCTGCCGCAACTGGAGAAAATCAAGGATGTTCTCCCCTCCAGGCAAAATGAAGCCTATTTCCGCTGACACATCTCAAGGCTAAGCACACTTAAACTCTGGAACTTCCAAAGGGTCCTTCACACCCTTGCTGCAAATCAAGAAGTTCCCCGACATACCCGTCTGCACTTAAGAGGAAGCACGATAGTTCCGCCCACATCCAGAGGAGCCCCGTTTCCGCCTCATAGCTCGAGAGGAGGGATCCTTTCCCTTCGAGGTCGGGAAAGAATTCCCGGCGTTCTCGTCGCATCTCAAGAGGAGGCGCTCTCCACAGGAAAGGCGAGAGGAACTCCAGGGACATGCCACCATTCTCCGAGTCCCCCAGATGTCTCAGTCCATTCCAGGGAAACCTGTTTCCCCGCACTGACTCGACTTTCAAGCCGAGGATCGACTCACACCACTGTGGCACGTGGGACAGCCCTGTGGCAAAGCCTCGTGGGAAAGCCTCGTGGGAAAGCCTCGAGGGAAAGCCACAGATACCTTGATCCACGAGATGGGAAGCGCGACACTGCTGCTACCGCTCGGGAGGAAAGCGCACGTGCATGACCCCACTCGAGCCGAGGACTGACGCAAGCTTGGGAGACTCCAGAAGTACGCCAAGATCCATGTCAGCACTGGAGAGGAATCCTCAGGTTCCGGTCCCGACTCCACACAAAGTCTTAGGCCCCGGCATAGACGGGAGAGGAATCCTGAGAGGCCCCCTAGCACCTCGCATGGGGACTGGCCTTTCCTGAGGTCACCAGAGCGGGTCCCTGATGTCTCCGTCGTAACTCGAGAGCACCTGACGCAACTCGAGAAAATCCAGGAGGTTCTCCCCTGCAGGCGAGATGAGGCCCGTTTCCACTGAGGTGTCTCGAGGCTAATCACACGTGAACTCTGGAACTTCAAAAGAGTCTTTCACAGTCATGCTGCAACTCAAGAAGTTCCCTGACATACCCGTCTCCACTCAAGAGGAAACACGAGGGTCCCGGCCACATCCAGAGGAGCTCCGTTTCCGGCTCGTAGCTCGAGATGAGGGATCCTTTCCCTACATGGTCGGGAAAGAATTTCCGGCATTCCCATCGCATCTCAAGAGGAGGCGCTCTCCAAAGGAAAGGGGAGAGGAACTGCAGGGTCGTGCCACCATTCCAAGACTCCCCCAGATGTCTCAGTCCATTCCACAGGAACCTGTTTTCCCTGCACTGCCTCGGCTTTCACGCCGAGGATCGACTCACACCACCGAGACACGTGGGACAGCCCTGTGGGAGAGCCTCGTGGGAAAGACTCGAGGGAAAGTCACAGATCCCTTGGTCCACGCAAGCAGAAGCATGACACTGCTGCTACAGCATGGGAGGAAAGGGCACACTCATGCTCCCACTCGAGACGAGGCCTGAATCCCCTGGGGAGACTCCAGAGGTAGCCCAAGATCCATGTCAGCACTGGAAAGGAATCCTCAGGTTCCGGCACCGACTGCACACAAGGTCTTAGGCCCCGACATCGAAGGGAGAGGAATCCCGAGAGGCCCCCGAGCAACTCGCATGGGGACTGGCCTTTCCTCAGGCCACCTAAGCGGGTACTTGAGGTCCAGGTCGTAAGTCGAGAGCACCTGCCGCAACTCGAGAAAATCCAGGAGGTTCTCCCCTCCAGGTGAGATGAGGCCCATTTCCGCTGAGGCGTCTCGAGGCTAATCACACCTAAACTCTCGAACTTCCAAAGAGTCCTTCACACCCTTGCTTCAACTCAAGAAGTTCCCCAACATACCCGTCGCCACTTGAGAGGAAGCAAAGGATCCCGCCCATATCCAGTGGAGCCCCTTCTCTGCCTCATAGCTCGAGAGGAGGGATCCTTTCAGTGCGTGGTCGGGAAAGAATTCCCTGCATTCCCATCGCATCTCAAGAGGAGGCGCTCGCCACAGGAAAGGCGAGAGGAACTCCAGGGTCGTGCCACCATTCCCAGAGTCCCCAAGATGTCTCAGTCCATTCCAGGGAAAACTGTTTTCCTGGCACTGCCTCCACTTTCAAGCCGAGGATCGACTCACACCACGGTTGCACGAGGGAAAGCCCTGTGGGAAAGCCTCGTGGAAAGCGTCGTGGTAAACCCTCGAGGGAAAGCCACTGATCCCTTGATCCACACGAAGGGAAGCGTGACACTGCTGCTACAGCTCTGGAGGAAAGCACACGTGCAAGCCCCAACTCGAGACGAGGACTGACTCCCCTGGGGAGACTCCAGAAGTACCCCAAAATCCATGTCAGCACTGGAGAGGAATACTCAGGTTCCGGCACCGACACGACACAAGGTCTTAGGGCCCGGCTACGACGGGAGAGGAATTCCGAGAGGCCCCCTAGCCACTCGCATGGGGACTGACCTTTCCTGAGGCCACCAGAGCGGGTCCCTGAGGTCCCTGTCGTAAGTCGAGGACACCTGCCGCAACTCGAGAAAATCCAGGAGGTTCTCCCTTTCAGGGGAGATGAGGCCCATTTCCGCTGTGGCGTCACGAGGCTAATCACACCTAACCTCTGGAACTTCCAAAGGGTCCTTAACACCCTTGCTGCAACTCAAGAAGTTACCCCACATACCCGTCTCCACCCGAGAGGAAACACGAGAGTCCCACGCACATTCAGAGTAGCCCTGTTTCCACCTCCTAGCTCGAGAGGAGGGATCCTTTCCCTGCGTGTTCGGTCAAGAATTCCCGGCTTTCCCGTCGCATCTCCAGAGGAGGCGCTCTCCACACGAAAGACGAGAGGAACTCCAGGGTCGTGCCACCATTCCCAGAGTCCCCCATGTGTCTCAGTCCATTCCAGGGAAAACTGTTTTCCCTGCACTGCCTCGACTTTCAAGCCGAGGATCGACTCACACCACTGTAGCACGTTGGACAGCCCTGTGGAAAAGCCTCGTGGGAAAGCCTCGAGGGAAAGCCTCGAGGGAAAGCCAGAGATCCCTTGATCCACGCGAAGGGAAGAGTGACACTGCTGCTACAGCTCGGGAGGAAAGCGCACGTGCATGACCCCACTCGAGACGAGGATTTACTCCCTGGGGAGACTCCAGAAGTACCCCAAGAACCATTTCAGCACTGGAGAGGAATCCTCAGGTTATGGCACCGACTCCAAACAAGGTCTTAGGCCCTGGCATCGATGGGAGAGGAATTCCGAAAGGCCCCTGAGCAACTCACATGGGTACTGGCCTTTCCTGAGGCCACCAGAGCGGGTTCCTGAGGTCCCCGTCCTAAGTCGAGAGCACCTGCCGCAACTCGAGAAAATCCAGGAGGTTCTCCCCTCCAGGCGAGATGAGGCCCTTTTCCTCTGAGGCGTCTCGAGGCTAACCATACCTAACATCTGGAACTTCCAAAGGGTCCTTCACACCCTTGCTGCAACTCAAGAAGTTCCCCGACATACCTGACTCCACTCGAGAGGAAGCACGAGAATCCCGCCCACATCCAGAGGAGCCCCGTTTCCGCCTCATACCTCGAGGTCAGGTATCCTTTCCCTGCATGTTCGGGAAAGAATTCCCGGTGTTCCCGTCGCATCTCATGAGGAGGCGCTCTCCACAGGAAAGGCGGAGGAACTCCAGGGTCATGCCACCATTCCAAGAGTCCCCCAGATATCTCAGTCTGCCGGGGTCCAGCCCCGCTGGATCCAGGGAATTCGACGGATGGACGGCGTTGTCGTGGAAAGTCTTTTTTATTTATTAATGTAAGATTAGATTAAGAAATTATAGTGTAGTAAGAAGATTAACTGGAGGAAAAGGGCTGAATATCTTGGTTTACGTGGAAGGCCAATAAAATTCCAGACAAAGAATTTTCACCATCTACGTTGGGCCACCAGCCCCTGCTTGAATATCTAAGGGTGCCTCACCTTAAGCTCCCTTTCGTGCAGGTCTTAACAGCCAGGCAAGTAAGTAGACCTGGCGAGCCTCCGCGCCCCTGGTGGAGATTCAGCCTGAAGTTAAAGTAAAAAGCAGAGAGAAGGAAAGGGAGAGAAGAAGAAAGAGAGAAAAAGACACGGGGGGAGCCTGAGTCTCAAGAAACCAGGCCGAGAGACTAGTTCGAGAAACTGGTCCGAGAAACTGGCCCCATCCTTTATTGTTCATAAAGCCTTTTATACTTTTGATAAAACATGGAGTTCAATGGGTAACACAAAATTATGTAGCGTTTGCACCCCAGACTCTTTCTGTACATCATTTTGTATACAAAAGGTCTCTGGTGATTTACATTATCTTCTGGCCAAGAGGCTTGTTAAACACTTTTTGGCTCTCTTCCTTAATGAATGTTAATTTTGTTTCCTCTGAAGTGTTTTTCTTTAATCTGCATTTCCTTAAAGCATTAAAGTTACATCTCTATAAAACAAAGGTGCAGTGGGTTATAACAAAGAAGGTACTTAACTCAAAGATCTAATGTTCCTAATACCAGGTCTACTACTTGTTTTTTTAATATACCAACTCTATCTAAAAATAAAGGATATGAAAATTTAGCAGCAAGCATTGACCCAAAAAATGAAACTTTTAATCAGTCCTATTATAAAGATTTTGACTCCTCGGATGCCCCTACATTCCTAGGATGCTTTAAGCTTCCTGTGCCTCCTGGGGAAAGGAGGCCTCAAACAATCACATGCCCAGCTGTACGAGTCCTGCAGGCAGGCTAGAAAGCATTCAGAGGGGTTTTTGGATTGAAACACTCTTTCAAATGCTGAAGACTAAAGCCCTGAATTGACTTTTTCCAGAAAATGTCAGAAGAGTGGAAAAGCAGAGCAAAAAAGCCGGCAGATTTTTGTTGGGGTATGTGCGTAGGAACTTCCAGAGGGGTCCCTGAAGTCTGAACACACCATGCCTATGTCAGCTTTCTTCCTCATGACGTTATCACGGACGGGAGTCCTCATACTGGCTCCCAGCATCAGTCCAATCCAGAGGAACCTGTTTTCCCTGCACTGCCTCGACTTTCACGCTGAGGATCAACTCACACCACGGTGGCACGAGGGAAAGCCCTGTGAGAAAGCCTCGTGGGAAAGCCTCCAGGGAAAGCCACAGATCCCTTGATCCACACGACGGGAAGCGTGACCCTGCTGCTACAGCTCGGGAGGAAAGCACACGTGCGTGCCCTCACTTGAGAGGAGGATTGACTCTCCAGGGGAGACTCCAGAAGAACCCCAATATCCATGTCAGCACTGCAGAGGAAACCTCAGGTTCCGGCCCCGAACCACACAAGTTGTTCGGCCCGGGCATCAACAGGAGAGTTATCAAGAGAAGCCCCCCAGCATCTGGCATGGGGACTGGCCTTTGATGAAGCCACCAGAGCGGGTCCCTGACGTCCCCGTCGTAAGTCGGGAGCACCTGCCGCAACTCGAGAAAATCCAGGAGGTTCTCCCCTCCAGGCGAGATGAGGCCCATTTCCAATGAGGTGTCTCGAGGCTAATTACATCTAATCTCTGGAACTTCCAAAGGGTCCTTCACACCCTTGCTGCAACTCAAGAAGTTCCCCGACATTCCCATCTCCACTCGAGAGGAAACACGAGGGTCCTGCCCACATCCAGAGTAGCCCCGTTTCATCCTCCTAGCTAGAGATGAGGGATCCTTTCCCTGCTTGGTCGGGAAAGAACTTCCGGCATTCCCGTCGCATCTCAGGTGGAGGCGCTCTCCACAGGAAGGGAGAGAGGAACTCCATGGTCGTGCCACCATTTCAAGCGTCCCCAGATGTCTCAGTCCATTCCAGAGGATCTTGTTTTTACAGAGTGCCTAAACTTTCATGCCGAGGATCGCCTCACACCACGGTGGCACGGGGGACAGCCCTGTGGGAAAGCCTCGTGGGAAAGCCTCTAGGAAAAGCCTAGAGGAAAAGCCACAGATCCATTGATCCACGCGACGGGAAGCATGACACTGCTGCTACAGCTCGGGAGGAAGGGGCATGCGCATGCCCCCACTCGAGACGAGGACTGATTCCCCTTGGGAGACTTCAGAAGTATCCCAAAAACATGTCAGCACTGGAGAGGAATACTCAGGTTCTGGCCCCCACTCCACACAAGGTCTTGGGCCCCGGCATCTACCGGTGAGGAATCCCGAGAGGCCCTCTAGCAACTCACATGGGAACTGGTCTTTCCTAAGGCCAACAGAACGGGTCCCTGAGGTCCCCGTCGTAAGTCGAGAGCACCTGCCACAACTCGAGAAAATGAAGGAGATTCGCCCCTTCAGGCGAGATGAAGCCCATTTCCACTGAGACGTCTCGAGGCTAATCACACCTAACCTCTGGAACTTCCAAAGGGTCCTTCACACCATAGCTGCAACTCAAGAAGTTCCACGAGAGACCCGTCGCCACTACATAGGAATCACCAGGGTACCACCCACATCCAGAGGAGCCCCAATTCCCCCTCCTAGCTCAATGTGAGGGATCCTTTCCCTGATTGGCCGGGAAAGAATTCCTGTCGTACCTGTCGCATCTCAAGAGGAGGCACGCTCCGCAAGAAAGGTGAGAGGAACTCCAGGGTCGTTCCACCATTCCAAGAGTCCCCAGAAGTCTCAGTCCTTTACAGAGGAACTTGTTTACCCTGCACTGCCTCGACGTTCACGCGGAGGACCGACACACACGATGGTGGCACGTGGGACAGCCCTGTGGGAAAGCCTCGTGGGAAAGCCTCGAGGGAAAACAAGAAACCCCTTGATCAACCCAACGGGAAAATTGACTCTGCTCCTAATGCTCGGGAGAAAAGCGCACGTGCATGCCCCCATTGGAGACGAAGATGACTCCCCTGTGGAGACTCCAGTAGTACCCAAGATCCATGTTAGCACTGGAGAGGAAACCTCAGGTTCGGGCACCGACTCCAAACAAGGTCTTAGGCCCCGTCATCGACGGAGAGAATCCCGAGAGGCCCTTAGCAACTCGCAAGTCGACTGGCATTTCCTGAGT
>NW_017192344.1:0-10335 GCF_001704415.2 Capra hircus
CAGGAGGTTCTCCCTCCAGGGCGAGATGAGGCCCATTTCCGCTGAGGCGTCTCGAGGCTAAATCAATTCTAACATCTGGAACTTCCAAAGGGTCCTTCACACCCTTGCTGCAACTCAAGAAGTTCCCCGACATAACCGTCTCCACTTGAGAGGAAGCACGAGAGTCCGGCCACATCAGAAGAGCCCGTTTCCGTCTCCTAACTCGAGAGGTGGGATCCTTTCCTGCGTGGTCGGGAAAGAATTCCCGGCGTTCCCGGCATTTCAAGAGGAGGCGCTCTCCACAGGAAAGGCGAGAGGAACTCCAGGGTCGTGCACCATTCACAGAGTCAACCAATGTCTCCGTTCCATTCCAGGAAACCTGTTTTTCCCATGCACTGCTCGACTTTCAAGCTGAGGATCGACTCACACGCACAGTGGCACGTGGGACAACCCTGTGGGAAAGCCGTGGGAAAGCCTCGTGGGAAAGCCTCGAGGGAAAGGCAACAGATCCCTTGATCCACGCGAAGGGAAGCGTGACACTGCTGCTTCAGCTCGGGAGGAAATCGCACGTGAATGCCCACTTGAGACGAGGACTGACTCCCCTGGGGAGACTCCAGAAGTACCAAGATCCATGTCAGCACTGGAGGGGAATCCTAAGGATCCGGCACCGACTCCACACAAGGTCTTAGGCCCGGCATCGACGTGAGGGGAATCCGAGAGGCCCCGAGCAACTCGCATGGGGACTGGCCTTTCCTGAGGCCACCAAGCGGGTCCCTGAGGTCCCCATCGTAAGTCGAGAATAGCTGCCCCAACAGGAGAAAATCCAAGAGGTTCTCCCATCCGGGCGAGATGAGGCCCATTTCGCTGAGGCTCTCGAGGCTAATCACATCTAAACTCTGGAACTTCCAAAAGGTCCTTCACACCCCTTGCTGCAACTCAAGAGGATCCAGACATACCCGTCTCCACTCGAGAGGATGCACAAGAGTCCCGCGCCCATCCAGAGGAGCCCCGTTTCCGCCTCCTAGCTCGAGAGTAGGGATCCTTTCTCTGAGTGGACGGGAAAAGAATTCCCGGGGTTCCCGTCGCATCTCAAGAGGAAGCGCTCTCCACAGGATAGGCGAGAGGAACTCCAGGGTCGTGCCACCATTCCCAGAGTCCCCAGATGTCTCAGTCCATTCGAGGGAAACCTGTTTTCCTTGCACTGCCTCGACTTTCAAGCCGAGTATTGACTCACACCACCGGTGGCACGTGGGACAGCCCTGTGGGAAAGCCTCGTGGGAAAGCCTCATGGGAAAGCCTCGAGGGAAAGCCACAGATCGCATGATCCACGCGAAGGGAAGCGTGATACTGCTGCTACATCTCGGGAGGAAAGCGCACGTGCATGCCCCCACTCGAGACGAGGACTGACTCCCCTGGGGAGACTCCAGAAGTACCCCAAGATCCATGTCAGCACTGGAGAGGAATCCTCAGGTTCCGTCACCGACTCCACACAAGGTCTTAGGCCCCGGCATCGACAGGAGAGTAATCCCAAGAGGCCCCCGAGCAACTCACATGGGGACTGGCCTTTCTTGAAGCCACAAGTCGGGTCCCTGAGGTCCCCGTCGTAAGTCGAGAGCACCTGCCGCAACTCGAGAAAATCCAGGAGGTTCTCCCCTGCAGGCGAGATGAGGCCCGTTTCCACTGAGGTGTCTCGAGGCTAATCACACTAGACCTCTGGAACTTCCAAAGAGTCTTTCCACAGCCATGCTGCAACTCAAAGAAGTTCCCCGACATACCCGTCTCCACTCAAGAGGAAGCACGAGGGTCCCGTCCACATCCAGAGGAGCTCCGTTTCCGGCTCGTAGCTCGAGAGGACGGATCCTTTCCCTGCTTGGTCGGGGAAAGAATTCCCGGCATTCCCATCGCATCTCAAGAGGAGGCGCTCTCCAAAGGAAAGGGGAGAGGAACTGCAGGGTCGTGCCACCATTCCCAGAGTCCCCCGGATGTCTCATTCCATTCCAGGGTAATCTGTTTTCCCTGCACTGCCTCGACATTCAAGCCGAGGATCGACTCACACCACGGTGGCACGTGGCACAGCCCTGTGGGAAGGCCTCGTGGGAAAGCCTCGTGGGAAAGCCTCGAGGGAAAGACACAGATCCCTTGATCCACGCGAAGGGAAGCGTGACACTGCTGCTTCAGCTCGGGAGGAAATCGCACGTGCATGCCCCCACTCGAGACGAGGACTGCCTCCACTAGGGAGACTCCATTAGTACCCCAAGATCCATGTCAGCACTGGAGAGGAATCCTCAGGTTCCGGCACTGACTCCACACAAGGTCTTAGGCCCGGGCATCGACGGGAGAGGAATCCCGAGAGGCCCCCGAGCAACACGCATGGGGACTGGCCTTTCCTGAGGCCACTAGAGCGGGTCCCTGAGGTCCCCGTCATAAGTCGAGAGCACCTGCCGCAACTCGAGAAAATACAGGAGGTTCTCCCCTCCAGGCGAGATGAGGCCCATTTCCGCTGAGGCGTCTCGAGGCTAATCAATTCTAACATCTGGAACTTCCAAAGGGTCCTTCACACCCTTGCTGCAACTCAAGAAGTTCCCCGACATAACCGTCTCCACTTGAGAGGAAGCACGAGAGTCCCGGCCACATCCAGAAGAGCCCCGTTTCCGTCTCCTAACTTGAGAGGTGGGATCCTTTCCCTGCGTGGTCGGGAAAGAATTCCCGGCGTTCCCGTCGCATTTCAAGAGGAGGCGCTCTCCACAGGAAAGGCGAGAGGAACTCCAGGGTCGTGCCACCATTCACAGAGTCAACCAAATGTCTCCGTCCATTCCAGGGAAACCTGTTTTCCCTGCACTGCCTCGACTTTCAAGCTGAGGATCGACTCACACCACAGTGGCACGTGGGACAACCCTGTGGGAAAGCCTCGTGGGAAAGCCACAGATCCCTTGATCCACGCGAAGGGAAGGGTGTCACTACTGCTACAGCACGGGAGGAAAGCGCACGTGCGTGCCCCCACTCGAGACGAGGACTGACTCCCCTGGGGAGACTCCAGAAGTACCCCAAGATCCATGTCAGCACTGGAGAGGAATCCTCAGGTTCCGGCACTGACTCCACACAAGGTCTTAGGCCCCGGCATCGACGGGAGAGGAATCCCGAGAGGCCCCCGAGCAACTCGCAAGGGGAATGGCCTTTCCTGAGGCCACCAGAGCGGGTCCCTGAGGTCCCCGTCGTAAGTCGAGAGCACCTGCCCCAACTCGAGAAAATCCAAGAGATTCTCCCCTCCAGGCGAGATGAGGCCCATTTCCGCATAGGCGTCTCGAGGCTATTCTCACCTAACCTCTGGAACTTCCAACGGGTCCTTCACACCCTTGCTGCAACTCAAGAAGTTCCCCGACATACCCGTCTCCACTCGAGACGAAGCACGTGAGTCCCGCCTACATCCAGAGGAGCCCCGTTTCCGCCTCCTAGCTCGAGAGGGGCGATCCTTTCCCTGCGTGGTCGGGAAAGAATTCCCGGCGTTCCCGTCGCATCTCAAGAGCAGGCGCTCTCCACAGGAAAGGAGAGAGGAACTCCAGGGTCGTACCACCATTCCCAGAGTCCCCCAGATGTCTCAGTTCATTACAGGGAAACCTGTTTTCCCTGCACTGCGTCGACTTTCAAGACGAGGATCGACTCACACCACAGTGTCACGTGTGACAGCCCTGTGGGAAAGCCTCTTGGGAAAGCCTCGTGGGAAAGCCTCGAGGGAAAGCCACAGATCCCTTGATCCATGTGAAGGGAAGCGCGACACTGCTGCTACAGCTCAGGAGGAAAGCGCACGTGCATGCCCCCACTCGAGACGAGGACTGACTCCCTTGGGGAGACTCCAGAAGTACCCCAAGATCCATGTCTGCACTGCAGAGGAATCCTCAGGTTCCGGCACTGACTCCACACAAGGTCTTAGGCCCCAGCATAGACGGGAGAGGAATCCCGAGAGGCCCCCATGTAACTCGCATGGGGACTGGCCTTTCCTGAGGCCACCAGAGAGGGTCCCTGTCGTCCCCGTCGTAAGACAAGAGCACCAGCCGCAACTCGAGAAAATCCAGGAGGTTCTCCCCTCCAGGCGAGATGAGGCCCATTTCAGCGGAGGCGTCTCAAGGGTATTCACACCTAACCTTTGGAACTTCCAAAGGGTCCTTCACACCCTTGCTTCAACTCAAGAAGTTCCCCGACATACCCGTCTCCACTCGAGAGGAACACGAGAGTCCCGCCCACATCCAGAGGAGCCCCGTTTCCGCCTCCTAGCTCGAGAGGAGGGATCCATTCCCTGTGTGCTCGGGAAAGAATTCCCGGAGTTCCCGTCGCATCTCAAGAGGAGGCGCTCTCCACAGGAAGGCGAGAGGAACTCCAGTATCAGGCCCCATTCCCAGAGTCCCCCAGATGTCTCAGTCCATTCCAGGGAAACCTGTTTTCCCTGCACTGCGTCGACTTTCTAGCCGAGGATCGACTCACACCACGGTGGCACGTGGGACCTCCCTGTGGGCAAGCCTCGTGGGAAAGCCTCGTGGGAAAGCCTCGAGGGAAAGCCACAGATCCCTTGATCCAAGCATAGGGAAACGTGACACTGCTGCTTCAGCTCAGGATTAAAGCGCACGTGCATGCCCCCACTCGAGACGAGGACTGACTCCCCTGGGGAGACTCCAGAACTACCCCAAGATACATGTCAGCACTGGAGAGGATCCTCAGTTACCGGCTCCGATTCCACACAAGGTTTGAGGCACTGACATCGACGGGAGACGAATCCCGAGAGGCCCCCGAGCACCTCGCATGGGGACTGGCCTTTACTGAGGCCACCAGAGCGGTTCCCTGAGGTCCCCGTCGTAAGTCGAGAGCATCTGCCGCAACTCGAGAAAATACAGGAGGTTCTCCCGTCCAGGCGAGATGAGGCACATTTCCGCTGAGGCGTCTCGAGACTAATCACACCTAAACTCTGGAACTTCGAAAGGGTCCTTCACACCCTTGCTGCAACTCAAGAATTTCCCTGACATACCCGTCTCCACTCGAGAGGAAGCACGAGAGTCCCGCCCACATCCAGAGGAGCCCCGTTTCCGCCTCCTAGCTCGACAGGAGGGATCCTTTCCCTGCGTGGTCGGGAAAGAATTCCCGGCGATTCCGTCGCATCTCAAGAGGAGGGGCTCTAAACCGAAAAGGCGAGAGGAACTCCAGGGTCGTGCCACCATTCCCAGAGTCCCCCAGGGTCTCAGTCCATTCCAGGGAAACCTGTTTTCCCTGCACTGCCTCGACTTTCAAGCCGAGGATCGACTCACACCACGGTGGCACGTGGGACAGCCTTGTGGGAAAGCCTCGAGGGAAAGCCACAGATACCTTGATCCATGCGAAGGGAAGTGGGACACTGCTGCTACAGCTCGAAAGGAAAGCCCACGTGCATGCCCCCACTCGAGACGAGGACTGACTCCCCTGGGGAGACTCCAGAAGTACCCCAAGATCCATGTCAGCACTGGAGAGGAATCCTCAGGTTCCTGCAGCCGGCTCCACACAAGATCTTAGGCCCCTGCATCGACGGGAGAGGAAGCCCGAGAGGCCCCCGAGCAACTCCCATGGGGACTGGCCTTTCCTGACGCAACCACAGCGGGTCCCTGAGCTTCCCGTCTTAAGTCGAGAGCACCTGCAGCAACTCGAGAAAATCCAGGAGATTGTGCCCTCCAGGCGAGATGAGGCCCATTTCCGCTGAGGCGTCTCGAGGCTAATCACACCTCACCTCTGGAACTTCCAAAGGGTCCTTCACACCCTTGCTGCAACTCAAGAAGTTCCCCGATATACCCGTCTTCACTCGAGAGGAAGCACGAGAGTCCCGCCTACATCCAGAGGAGCCCGGTGTCCGCCTCCAAACTCGAGAGGAGGGATCCTTTCCCTGCGTGGTCGGGAAAGAATTCCCGGCATTTCCGTCGCATCTCAAGGGGAGGCGCTCTCCACAGGAAAGGCGAGAGGAACTCCAGGGTCGTGCAACCGTTCCCAGTGTCCCCCAGATGTCTCAGTCCATTCCAGGGAAACCTGTATTCCCTGCACTGCCTCCAATTTCAAGCCGAGGATCGACACACACCACGGTGGCACGTGGGACAGCCCTGTGGGAAAGCCTCGTGGGAAAGCCTCGAGGGAAAGCCACAGATCCCTTGATCCACGCGAAGGGAAGTGCGACACTGCTGCTACAGCTCGGAAGGAAAGCGCACGTGCATGCACCCACTCGAGACGAGGACTGACTCCCCTGGGGAGACTCCAGAAGTACGCCAAGATCCATGTCAGCACTGGAGAGGAACCCTCAGGTTCCGGCACTGACTCTACACAAGGTTTTAGGCCCCACCTTCGACGGGAGAGGAAACACGAGAGGCCCCCGTGAAGCCCCCGAGCAACTCGCATGGGGACTGGCCTTTCCTGAGGCCACCAGAGCGGGTCCCTGAGGTCCCCGTCGTAAGTAGAGAGCACCTGCCACAACTCGAGAAAATCCAGGAGGTTCTCCCCTCCAGGTGAGATGAGGCCCATTTCCGCTGAGGCGTCTCGAGGCTATTCACACCTAAACTCTGGAACATCCAAATGGTCCTTCACACCCTTGCTGCAACTCAAGAAGTTCCGCAACATTCCCGTCTCCACTCGAGAGGAAGCACGAGAGTCCCGCCTACATCCAGAGGAGCCCCGTTTCCGCCTCCTAGCTCTAGAGGAGGGATCCTTTCCCTGCGTGGTCGGGAAAGAATTCCCGGCATTTCCGTCGCATCTCAAGAGGAGGCGCTCTCCACAGGAAAGGCGAGAGGAACTCCAGGGTCGTGCCACCATTCCCAGAGTCCCCCAGATGCCTCAGTCCATTCCAGGGAAACCTGTTTTCCCTCTACTGCCTCGACTTTCAAGCCGAGGATCGACTCACACCACGGTGGCACGTGGGACAGCCCTGTGGGAAAGCCTCGAGGGAAAGCCTCGTGGGAAAGCCTCGGGGGAAAGAAAAAGATCCCTTTATCCACGCGAAGGGAAGCGGGACACTGCTGCTACAGCTCGGGAGAAAAGAGCACGTGCATGCCCCCACTCGAGACGAGGACTGACTGCCCTGGGGAGACTCCAGAAGTACCCCAAGTTCCATGTCAGCACTGGAGAGGAATCCTCAGGTTCCGGCACCGACTCCACACAAGATCTTAGGCCCCGGCATCGATGGGAGAGGAATCCCGAGAGGCCCCCCGAGCAACTCGCATGGGGACTGGCCTTTCCTGAGGCCACTAGAGCGGGTCCCTGAGGTCCCCGTCATAAGTCGAGAGCACCTGCCGCAACTCGAGAAAATACAGGAGGTTCTCCCCTCCAGGCGAGATGAGGCCCATTTCCGCTGAGGCGTCTCGAGGCTAATCAATTCTAACATCTGGAACTTCCAAAGGGTCCTTCACAGCCTTGCTGCAACTCAAGAAGTTCCCCCACATACCCGTCTCCACTCAAGAGGAAGCACGAGAGTCCCGCCCACATCCAGAAGAGCCCAGTTTCCGCCTCCTAGCTCGAGAGGAGGGATCATTCCATTTCGTGGTTGGCAAAGAATTCGCGGCGTTCCCGTCGCATCTCAAGAGGAGGCGCTCTCCACAGGAAAGGCGAGAGGAACTCCAGGGTCGTGCCACCATTCCCAGAGTCCCCAAGATGTCTCAGTCCATTCCAGGGAAACCTGTTTTCCCTGCACTGCCTCGACTTTCAAGCCGAGGATCGACATCGACTCACACCACGGTGGCACGTGGGACAGCCCTTTGGGAAAGCCTCGAGGGAAAGGCACAGATCTCTTGACCCATGCGAAGAGAAGCGTGACACTGTTGCTACAGCTCGGCAGGAAAGCGCACGTGCATGCCCCCACTCGGGACGAGGACTGACTCCCTGGGTAGACTCCAGAAGTACCCCAAGATCCATGTCAGCACTGGAGAGCAATCCTCAGGTTCCGGCACCGACTCCACACAATGTCTTAGGCCCCGGCATCGACGGGAGAGAAATCCGGAAAGCCTCCCGAGCAACTCGCATGGGGACTGGCCTTTCCTGAGGCCACCAGAGCGGGTCCCTGTGGTCCCCATCGTAAGTCGAGAGCAGTTTCCGCAACTTGAGAAAATCCAGGAGGTTGTCCCCTCCAGGCGAGATGAGGCCCATTTCCGCTGAGGCGACTCGAGGCTAATCACACCTACCTCTGGAACTTCCAAAGGGTCCTTTCACAGACTTGCTGCAACTCAAGAAGTTTCCCGACATACCCGTCTCCACTCAAGAGGAAGCATGAGAGCCCGGCCCACATCCAGAGGAGCCCCGTTTCTGTCTCCTAGCTCGAGAATAGGGATCCTTTCCCTGCGTGTTCGGGAAAGAATTCCCGGCGTCCGTCGCACCTCAAGAGGAGGCGCTCTCCACAGGAAAGCCGAGAGGAACTCCAGGGTCGTGCCACCATTCCCAAAATCCCCCAGATGTCTCAGTCTATTACAGGGAAACCTGTTTCCCCTCCGCACTGCCTCGACTTTCAAGCCGAGGATTGACTCACACCATGGTGGCACGTGGGACAACCCTGTGGGAAAACCTCGTGGGAAAGCCTCGTGGGAAAGCCTCCAGGGAAAGCGACAGATCCCTTGATCCACGCGAAGGGAACCGTGACACTGCTGCTGCACCTCGGGAGGAAAGCACGCGTGCATGCCCTCTCTCGAGACAACGACTGACTCCCCTGGGGAGAATCCAGAAGTACCCCAAGATCCATGTCAGCACTGGAGAGGAATCGTTAGTTTCCGGCATCGACTCCACACAAGGTTTTAGGCCCCGGCATCGATGGGAGAGGAATCCCGAAGGCCCCCGAGCAACTCGCTTGTGGACTGGCCTTTCCTGAGGCCACCAGAGCCGGGTCCCTGAGTTCCCCGTCCTAAGTCCAGAGCACCGGCCGCAACTTGAGAAAATCCAGGCAGGTTCTCCCTTCCAGGCGAGATGAGGCCCATTTCCGCTGATCTGTCTCGAGGCTAATCACACCTAAACCTCTGGAAATTACAAAGGGTTCCTTCACACCCTTGCCTGCAACTCAAGACGTTCCCGACATAACCCGTCTCCACTCGAGAGGAAGCACGAGAGTCCCGCCCACATCCAGAGAAGCCCCGTTTACCGCCTCCTAGCTCGAGAGGAGGGATCCTTTCCCTGCAGGGTAGGGAAAGAATTCCTTGTGTTCCCGTGGCATCTCAAGAGGAGGCGCTCTCCACATGAAAGGCGAGAGGGAATCAAGGGTGGTGCCACCATTCCCAGAGTCCCCCAGATGTCTCAGTCCATTCCAGGGAAAACTGTTTTCCCGTGCACTGCCTCGACTTTCAAGGCAGAGAATCGACTCACACCACGGTGGTACGTGGGACAGCCCTGTGGGAAAGCCTCGAGGGAAAGCCACAGATCCCTTGATCCACGCAAAGAGAAGCGTGACACTGCTGCTTGCAGTTCGGGAGGAAACCGCATGTGCATGCCCCCCTCGAGACGAGGACTGACTCCCCTGGGGAGACTCCAGAAGTACCCCAAGATCCATGTCAGCACTGGAGAGGAATCCTCAGGTTTCGGGACCGACTCCACACAAGGTCTTAGGCGCAGGCTTCGACGGGAGAGGAATCCCGAGAGGCCCCCGAGCAACTCGCATGGGGACTGGCCTTTCCTGAGGCCACCAGAGCGGGTTCCCTGAGGTCCCCGTCGTAAGTTGAGAGCACCTGCCGCAATTCGAGAAAATCCAGGAGGTTCTCCCTTCCAGGCGAGATGAGGGCCCATTTCTGCAGAGGCGTCTCGCGGCTAATCACACCTATCCTTACGAACTTCCAAAGGGTCCTTTCACACCCTTGCTGCAACACAAGAAGTTCCCCGACATACCCGTCTCCACTCGAGAGGAAGCACGAGAGTCCCTGCGCACATCCAGATGAGCCCCGTTTCCGCCTCATAGCTCGAGAGGAGGGATCTTTCCCTGCGTGGTCGGGAAAGAATTCCCGGGGTTCCCGTCGCATCTCAAGAGGAGTCGCTCTCCACATGAAAGGCGAGAGGAACTCCAGGGTCGTGCCACCATTCCCAGAGTCCCCCAGATGTCTCAGTTCATTCCAGGGAAACCTGTTTTCCCTGCACTTCCTCGACTTTCAAGCCGAGGATCAACTCACACCACGGTGACACGTGCTACACACCGTGGGAAAGCCTCTTGGAAAGTCTCGAGGGAAAGCCACAGATCCCTTGATCCACGCGAAGGGAAGTGTGACACTGCTGCTACAGCCCGGGAGGAAAGCGCACGTGCATGCCCCACTCGAGACGAGGACTTACTCCCCTAGGGAGACTCCAGAAGTATCCCAAGATACGTGTCAGCACTGGAGAGGAATCCTCAGGTTCCGG
>NW_017192345.1:0-10334 GCF_001704415.2 Capra hircus
CCGAGCAACTCGCATGGGGACTGGCCTTTCCTGAGGCCCACCAGAGCCGGTCCCTGAGGTCCCAGTCGTAAGTCGAGAGCACCTGCCGCAACTCGAGAAAATCCAGGAGGTTCCCCCTCCAGGCGAGATGAGGCCCATTTCCGCTGAGGCGTTCTCGAGGCTAATCACACCTAAACTCTGGAACTTCCAAAGGGTCCTTCACACCCTTGCTGCAACTCAAGAAGTTCCCCGACATACCCGTCTCCACTCGAGAGGAAGCACGAGAGTCCCGCCCACATCCAGAGGAGCCCCGTTTCCGCCTCTTAGCTCGAGAGGAGGGATCCTTTCCCTGCGTGGTCGGGAAAGAATTCCCGGCGTTCCCGTCGCATCTCAAGAGGAGGCGCTCTCCACAGGTAGGCGAGAGGAACTCCAGGGGTGCCACCCATTCCAGAGTCCCCCAGATGTCTCAGTCCATTCCAGGGAAACCTGTTTTCCCTGCACTGCCTCGACTTTCTAGCGAGGAACGACTCAAACCACGTGGCACGTGGCGCGCCCTGGGAAAGCCTCGTGGAAAACTCGTGGAAAGCCTCGAGGGAAAGCCACAGATCCCTTGATCCACCGCGAAGGAAGCGTGACACTGCTGCTACAGCTCGGGAGGAAAGCGCACGTGCATGCCCACTCAAGACGAGACTGACTCCCCTGGGGAGACTCCAGAAGTACCCCAAGATCCATGTCAGCACTGGAGAGGAATCCTCAGGTTCCGGCACCGACTCCACACAAGGTCTTAAGCCCGGCATCGTCGGGAGAGGAATCCCGAGAGGCCCCCGAGCAACTCGCATGGGACTGGCCTTTCCTGAGGCCACCAGAGCGGGTCCCTGAGGTCCCGTCGTAAGTCGAGAGCACCTGCCGCAACTCGAGAAAATCCAGGAGGTTCTGCCCTCCAGGCGAGATGAGGCCCATTTCCGCTGAGGCGCGTTCGAGGCCAAACACACCTAACCTCTGGAACTTCCAAAGGGTCCTTCACATCCTTGCTGCAACTCAAGAAGTTCCCCAACTTACCCGTCTCCACTCGAAAGGAAGCACGAGAGTCCCGCCCACATCCAGAGGAGACCCGTTTCCGCCTCCTAGCTCGAGGGCAGGGATCCTTTCCCTGCGTGGACGGGAAAGAATTCCTGGCGTTCCCGTCGCATCTCAAGAGGAGGCGATCTGTACAAGAAAGGCGAGAGGAACTCCAGGGTCGTGCCACCATTCCCAGAGTCCCCCAGATGTCTCAGTCCATTCCAGGGAAACCTGTTTTCCCGCACTGCCTCGACTTTCAAGCCGAGGATCGACTCACACCACGGTGGAACGTGGACAGCCCTGTGGGAAAGCCTGGTGGGAAAGCCAAGAGGGAAAGCCACAGATCCTTGATTCACGCGAAGGGAAGCGTGACACCGCTGCTACACATCGGAGGAAAGCGCACGTGCATGCCCCAACTCGTGACGAGGACTGACTCCCCTGGGGAGACTCCAGAAGTACCCCAAGATCCATGTCAGCACTGGACTGGAATCCTCAGGTTCCGCACTGACTCCACACAAGGTCTTAGGCCCAGCATCGACGGGAGAGGAATCCCGAGAGACCCGAGCATCTCGCATGGGGACTGGCCTTTCCTGAGGCCACAAGAGCGGGTCCCTGAGGTCCCCATCGTAAGTCGAGAGCACCTGCCGCAACTCGAGAAAATCCAGGAGGTTCTCCCCTCCAGGCGAGATGAGGCCCATTTCCGCTGAGGCATCTCGAGGCTAATCACACCTAACCTTTGGAACTTCCTATGGGTCCTTCACACCTTGCTGCAACTCAAGAAGTTCCCCCACATACCCGTCTCCACTCGAGAGGAAGCGCGAGAGTCCCGCCACATCCAGAGGAGCCCCGTTTTCGCCTCTTGCTCGAGAGGAGGGATCCTTTACCTGCGTGGTCGGGAAAGAATTACCGGCGTTCCCTTCGCATCTCAAGAGGAGGCACTCTCCACAGGAAAGGCGAGAGGAACTCCAGGGTCATGCCACCATTCCCAGAGTCCCCCAAATATCTCAGTCCATTCCAGGGAAACCTGTTTTCCGTGCACTGCCTCGACTTTCAAGCCGAGGATCGATTCACACCACGGTGGCACGTTGGACAGCCCTGTGGGAAAGCCTCGTGGGAAAGCCTCGTGTGAAAGCCTCATGGGAAAGCCTCGAGGGAAAGCCACAGAAACCTTGATCCACGCGAAGGGAAGTGCGACACTGCTGCTACAGCTGGGAGGAAAGCGCACGTGCATGGCCCCACTCGAGACGAGAACTGACTCCCCTGGGAGACTCCAGAAGTACCCCAAGATCAATGTCAGCACTGGAGAAGAATCCTCAGGTTCCGGAACCGACACCACACAAGGTATTAGGCCGGCATCGATGGGACAGGAATCCCGAAAGGCCTCCCATCAACTCGCATGGGGACTGGACTTTCCGAAGGCCACCAGAGCGTGTCCCTGAGGTCCCAGGCGTAAGTCGAGAGCACCTGCCGCAACTGAGAAAGCACAGGAGGTTCCCGATCCAGGCGACATGAGGCCCATTTCCGCTGAGGCTTCTCGAGCTAATCACACCTAACCTCTGGAACTTCCAAGGGTCCTTCACACCCTTGCTGCAACTCAAGAAGTTCCCCAACTTACCCGTCTCACTCGAGAGGAAGCACGAGAGTCCCGCCCACATCCAGAGGAGCCCCGTTTCCGCCTCCTAGCCTGAGAGGAGGGATCCTTTCACTGCGTGTCGGGAAAGAATTCCCGGCGTTCCCGTCGCATCTCAAGAGGAGGTGCTCTCCACAGGAAAGTCGAGAGGAACTCCAGGGTCGTGCCACCAATCCCAGAGTCCCCAGATGTCTCAGTCCATTCCAGGGAAACCTGTTTTCCCGCACTGCCTCGACTTTCAAGCCGAGGATCGACTCACACCACGGTGGCACGTGGGACAGCCCTGTGGGAAAGCCTCGTGCGAAAGCCACAGAACCTTGATCCACTCGAAGGAAGCGAGACACTTCTGCTAAAGCCGGGAGGAAGCGCACGTGCATGCCCCACTCCAGACGAGGACTGACTTCCCTGCGGAGACTCCAGAAGTACCCAAGATCCATGTCAGCACTGGTGAGGAATGCTCAGATTCCGGCACCGACTCCACACAAGATATTAGGGCACCGGCATCGTCGGCAGAGGAATCCCGAGAGGCCCCCGAGCAACTCGCATGGGGACTGGCCTTTCCTGAGGCCACCAGAGCAGGTCCCTGAGGTCCCCGTCGTAAGTGGAGAGCACCTGCCGCAACTCAAGAAAATCCTGGAGGTTCTGCCCTCCAGGTGAGGAGGCCATTTCAGCCTAGGCGTCTCGAGGCTAATCAGACCTAACCTCTGGAACTTCCAAAGGTCATTCACATCCTTGCTGCAACTCAAGAAGTTCCCCAACTTACCCGTCTCCACTCGAAAGGAAGCACGAGAGTCCCGCCCACATCCAGAGGAGACCCGTTTCGCCTCCTAGCTCGAGGGCAGGGATCCTTTCCCTGCGCGGACGGGAAAGAATTCCTGGCGTTCCCGTCGCATCTCAAGAGGAGGCGATCTGTACAAGAAAGGCGAGAGGAACTCCAGGGTCGTGCCACCATTCCAGAGTCCCCCAGATGTCTCAGTCCATTCCAGGGAAACCTGTTTTCCCCGCACTGCCTCGACTTTCAAGCCGAGGATCGACTCACACCACGGTGAACGTGGGACAGCCCTGTGGGAAAGCCTGGTGGGAAAGCCAAGAGGGAAAGCCACAGATCCCTTGATTCACGCGAAGGAAGCGTGACACCGCTGCTACACATCGGGAGGAAAGCGCACGTGCATGCCCAACTCGTGACGAGACTGACTCCCTGGGGAGACTCCAGAAGTACACCAAGATCCATGTCAGCACTGAAGAGGAATCCTCAGGTTCCGGCACCGACTCCACACAAGGTCTTAGGCCCGGCATCGACGGGAGAGGAATCCTGAGAGGCCCCCAGCAACTCGCATGGGGACTGGCCTTTCCTGAGGCCATCAAAGCGTGTCCCTGGTATCCCAGTCGTAAGTCCGAGAGCACCTGCCGCAACTCGAGAAAATCCAGAAGGTTCTCCCCTCCAGGCGAGATGAGGCCCGTTTCAGCTGAGGCGTTTCGAGGCAAATCACACCTAACATCTGGAACTTCCAAAGGGTCCTTCACCACCCTTTCTGTAACTCAAGAAGTTCCCCGACATACCCGTCTCCACAAGAGAGGAAGCACGAGAGTCCCGCCCACATCCAGAGGAGCCCCGTTTTCGGCCTCCTAGCTTCGAGAGGAGGGTTCCTTTCCCTGCGTGGTCGGGAAAGAATTCGGCGGCGTTCCCATCACATCTCAAGAGGGGTCGCTCTCCACAGGAAAGGCGAAGAGGAACTCCAGGGTTGTGCCACCATTTCCAGAGTCCCCCAGAGGTCTCAGTCCATTTCAGGGAAATCTGTTTTCCCTGCACTGCCTCGACTTTCAAGCCGAGGATCGACTCACACCACGGTGGCACGTGGGACAGCCCTGTGGGAAAGCCACGTGGGAAAGCCTCCTGCGAAAACCTCGAGTTAAAGCCGCAGATTTCTTCATCCACGCGAAGGGAAGCATGACACTGCTGCTACAGCTCGGGAGGAAAAGTGCACGGTGAATGACCTAAGACGAGACGGAGGACTGAATCCCTGGTGGAGACTCCAGAAGTACCCCAAGATCCATGTCAGCACTGGAGAGGAATCCTCCTGTTCCGGCACCAACTCCACACAAGGTCTTAGGCCTCGGCATCGACGGGAGAGGAATCCGGAGAGGCCCCCGAGCAATTCGCATGGGGACTGGCCTTTCCTGAGGCCACCATAGCGGATCCCTGAGGTCCCCGTCGTAAGTCGAGAGCTCCGGCCGCAACTCGAGAAAATCCAGGAGGTTCTCCCATCCAGGCGAGATGAGGCCCATTTCCGCTGAGGCGTCTAGAGGCTAATCACGCCTAACGTCGAGAACTTCCAAAGGATCCTTCACACCCTTACTTCACCTCAACAAGTTCCCCGACATACCCGTCTCCACTCGAGAGGAAGCACGAGAGTCTCGACCACATCCAGGGGAGCCCCCGTTTCCCCCTCCTAGATCGAGAGGAGTGAACCTTCCCCTGCGTGGTTGGGAAAGAATTCCAGGCTTCCGTTGCATCTCAAGAAGAGGCGCTCTCCACGGGACAGGCAAGAGGAATTCCAGGGTCGTGCCACCATTCCCAGAGTCCCCCAGATGTCTCAGTCCATTCCAGGGAAACCTGTTTTCCCCTGCACTGCCTGGACGTTCAAGCCGAGGATCGACTCACACCACGGTGGCACGTGGGACAGCCCTGTGGGAAAGCCTCGTGGGAAGCCCAGAGGGAAAGCCACAGATCCCTTCATCCACACGAAGGGAAGCGTGACACTGCTGCTACAGCTCGGGAGGAAAGCACACGTGCATGCCCCCACTCGGGACGAGGACTGACTCCCCTGGGGAGACTCCAGAAGTACCCCAAGATCCATGTCAGCACTGGAGAGGAATCCTCAGGTTCCGGCACCGACTCTACACAAGGTCTTAGGCCCCGGTATCGACGGGAGAGGAATCCCCGAGAGGGCCCCGAGCAACTCGCATGGGTACTGGCCTTTCCTGAGGCCACCAGAGCGGGTCCTTGTGTTCCCCGTCCTAAGTCCAGAGCACCTGCCACAACTTGAGAAACTCCAGGAGGTTCTCCCTTCCAGGCGAGATGAGGCCCATTTCCGCTGAGGTGTCTCAAGGCTAATCACACCTAACCTCTGGAACTTACAAAGGGTCCTTCACACCCTTCCTGCAACTCAAGAAGTTCCCGGACATACCCGTCTCCACTCGAGAGGAAGCACGAGCGTCCCGCCCACATCCAGAGGAGCCCCGTTACCGGCCTCTTGGCTCGAGAGGAGGGATCCTTTCCCTGCAGGGTAGGGAAAGAATTCCTGGCGTTCCCGTGGCATCTCAAGAGGCAGCGCTCTCCACATGAAAGGCGAGAGGGAATCAAGGGTCGTGCCACCATTCCCAGAGTCCCCCAGATGTCTCAGTCCATTCCAGGGAAACCTGTTTTCCCTGCACTGCCTGGACTTTCAAACCGAGGATCGACTCACACCACGGTGGCACGTGGGACAGCCATGTGGGAAAGCCTCGTGGGAAAGCCTCGTGGGAAAGTCTCGAGGGAAAGTCTCGAGGGAAAGCCACAGATCCCTTGATCCACGTGAAGGGAAGCGTGACAGTGCTGCTACAGCTCGGGAGGAAAGCGCACGTGCATGCCGCCACTCGAGACGAGGACTGACTCCCCTGGGGAGACTCCAGAAGTACCCCAAGATACATGTCAGCAATGGAGAGGAATCCTCAGGTTTTGGCACAGACTCCACACAAGATCTTAGGTCCCGGCATCGACGGGAGAGGAATCCTGAGAGGCCCATGAGCAACTCGCATGGGGACTGGCCTTTCGTGAGGCCACAAGAGTGGGTCCCTGATAACCCCGTCGTAAGTCGAGAGCACCTGCTGCAACTCGAGAAAATCCAGGAGGTTCTCCTCTCCTGGCGAGATGAGGCCCATTTCACCTGAGGGGTCTCGAGGCTTAATCACACCTAACCTCTGGAACTTACAAGGGGTCCTTCACACCCTTCCTGCAACTCAAGAAGTTCCCGGACATACCCTTCTCCACTCGAGAGGAAGCACGAGCGTCCCGCCCACATCCAGAGGAGCCCCGTTACCGCCTCCTAGCTCGAGAGGAGGGATCCTTTCCCTGCAGGGTCGGGAAAGAATTCCTGGCGTTCCCGTGGCATCTCAAGAGGAGGCGCCCTCCACATGAAAGGCGAAAGGGAATCAAGGGTCATGCCACCATTCCCAGTGTCCCCCAGATGTCTCAGTCCATTCCAGGGAAACCTGTTTTCCCTGCACTGCCTAGACGTTCAAGCCGAGGATCGACTCACACCACGGTGGAACGTGGGACAGCCCTGTGGGAAAGCCTCGTGGGAAAGCCTCGTGGGAAAGCCTCGAGGGAAAGCCCTCGAGGGAAAGCCACAGATCCCTTGATCCACGCGAAGCGAAGCATGACAGAGCTGCTACAGCTCGTGAGGAAAGCGCACATGCATGCCCCTCTCGAGACGAGGACTGACTCCCCCTGGGAGACTCCAGAAGTACCCCCAAGATCCATGTCAGCACTGGAGAGGAATCCTCAGGTTCAGGCACCGACTCCACACAAGGTCTTAGGCCCAGGCTTCGACTGGAGAGAAATCCCGAGAGGCCCCCGAGCAACTCGCATGGGGACTGGCCTTTCCTGAGGCACCAGAGCGGGTCCCTGAGGTCCCCATCGTAAGTCGAGAGCACCTGCCGCAACTCGAGAAAATCCAGGAGGTTCTCCCCTCCAGGCGAGATGAGGCCCATTTCTGCTGAGGCGTCTGGAGGCTAATCACACCTAACCTCTGGAACTTCCAAAGGTCCTTCGCACCATATCTGCAACTCAAGAAGTTCGCCAACATACCCGTCTCCACTCGAGAGAAAGCACGAGAGTCCCGTCCACATACAGAGGAGACCCGTTTCCGCCTCATAGCTCGAGAGAGGGATCCTTTCCCTCTGTGGTCGGGAAAGAATTCCCGGCGTTCCAGTCGCATCTCAAGAGGAGGCGCTCTCCACAGGAAAGGCGAGAGGATCTCCAGGGTGGTGCCACCATTCCCAGAGTCCCCCAGATGTCTCATCCATTCCAGGGAAACCTGTTTTCCCTGCACTGCCTCGACTTTCAAGCCGAGGATCGACTCACACCACGGTGGCACGTGGGACAGCCTGTGGGAAACCCTCGTGGGAAAGCCTCCTGGGAAAGCCTCAAGGGAATGCCACAGATCCCTGTTTCACGCGAAGGGAAGCGTTACACTGCTGCTACAGCTCGGGAGAAAGTGCACTTGCATGCCCAACTCGAGACGAGGACTGACTCCCCTGGGAGACTCCAGAAGTACCCCAAGATCTATGTCAGCACTGGAGAGGAATCCTCAGGTTCCGGCACCGACTCCACACAAGATCTTAGGCCCGGCATACACGGGAGAGTAATCCCGAAAGTCCCGAGCAACTCGCATGGGGACTGGCCTTTACTGAGGCCACCAGAGCGGGTTCCTGAGGTCCCCGTCGTAGGTCGAGAGCACCTGTCGCAGCTCGAGAAAATCAAGGATGGTCTCGCCTCCAGGTCAGATGAGTCCCATTTCCTCTGAGGCGTCTCGAGGCTATTCACACCTAACCTCTGCACTTCCAAAGGGTCCTTCACACCCTTGCTGCAACTCAAGAAGTTCCCCGACATACCCGTCTCCACTCGACAGGAAGCACGAGAGTTCCCCCACATCCAGATGAGCCCCGTTTCCCCCTCCTAGCTCAAGAGGAGGGATCCTTTCCTGCGTGGTCGGAAAGATTTCCGGCATTCCCGTCGCATCTCAAGAGGAGGCGCTCTCCAGAGGAATGGCGAGAGGAACTCCAGGGTCGTGCCACATTCCCAGAGTCCCCCAGATGGCTCCGTCCATTCCAGGGAAACCTGTTTTCCCAGCACTGCCTCGACTTTCAAGCCGAGGATCGACTCACACCACGGTGGCACGTGGGACAGCCCTGTGGAAAGCCTCGTGGGAAACCTCCTAGGAAAGCCTCGAGGGAATGCTACAGATCCCTTGATCCCGGGAAGGGAAGCGTGACACTGCTGCCAAAGCTCGGAGGAACGCGCACGTGCATGCCCCAACCCGAGACGAGACTGACTCCCCTGGGGAGACACCAGAAGTACCCCAAGATCCATGTCAGCACTGGAGAGGAATCCTCAGGTTCCGGCACGACTCCACTCAAGGTCTTAGGCCCCAGCATCGACGGAGAGGACCCCGAGAGGCCCCAAGCAACTCGCATGGGAATTGGCCTTTTCTGAGGCCACCAGACAGGTCCCTGAGGTCCCCATCGTAAGTCTAGAGCACCTGCTGCAACTCGAGAAAATCCAGGAGGTTCTCCCCTCCAGGTGAGATGAGGCCCATTTACGCTGAGGCAACTAGGGGGTAATCACACTTTAACTCTGGAACTTCCAAAGGTCCTTCACACCCTTGCTGCAACTCAAGAAGTTCCCCGACATACCCGTCTCCACTCAAGAGGAATCCGAGAGTCCCGCCCATATCCAGAGTGCCCGTTTCCGCCTGCTCGCTCGAGAGGAGGGATCCTTTCCCTGCGTGGTCGGAAAGAATTCCTAGCGTTCCCGTCGCATCTCAAGAGGAGGCGCTCTCCACAGGAAAGGCGAGAAGAACTCCAGGATCAGGCCCCATTCCAGAGTCCCCCAGATGTCTCAGTCCATTCCAGGGAAACCTGTTTTCCCTGCATGCCTCGACTTTCAAGCCGAGGATCGACTCACAGCACGGTGGCACGTGGGACGCCCTGTGGGAAAGCCTCGTGGGAAAAGCCTCGTGGGAAATCCTCGAGGGAATGCCAGATCCGCTTTTGCACGTGAAGGGAAGCGTGACACTGCTACTACGCTTGGAAGGAAAGCGCACGTGCATGCCGCCACTCGAGACGAGGATTGACTGCCCTGGGGAGACTCCAGAAGTACCCCAAGATCCATGTCAGCACTGGAGAGGAAACTCAGGTTCTGGCACCGACTCCAGCACAAGGCTTAGGCACCGATACACGGGACAGGCATCCCGAAAGGCCCCAGAGCAACTAGCATGGGGACTGGCCTTTCCTGAGGCCAACAGAGCGGGTCCCTGAGGTCCCCGTCGTAAGTCGAGAGCACCTGCCGCAACTCGAGAAAATCCAGGAGGTTCTCCCCTCCAGGCGAGATGAGGCCCATTTCTGCTGAGGCGTCTCCAGGATATTCACCGAACCTCTGGAACTTCCAAAGGGTCCTTCACACCCTTGCTGCAACTCAAGAAGTTCCCCGACATACCCGTCTCCACTCGACAGGAAGCACGACAGTCCCGCCCACATCCAGAGGAGCCCCGATTCCGCCTCCTAGCTCGAGAGGTGGTATCCTTCCCCTGCGTGGTCGGATAGAATTCCCGGTGTTCCTGTCACATCTCAAGAGGAGGCGCTCTCCACAGGAAAGGCGAGAGGAACTCCAGGGTCGTGCCACCATTCCCAGAGTCCCCTGGATGTCTCAGTCCATTCCAGGAAACCTGTTTTCCCTGCACTGACTCGACTTTAAGCCGAGGATCGACTCACACCACGGTGGCACGTGGGACAGCCCTGTGGGAAAGCCTCGTGGAAACCTCCTAGGAAAGCCTCGAGGGAATGCTACAGATCCCTTGATCCCCGGGAAGGGAAGCGTGACACTGCTGCTAAAGC
The DNA here is from genome assembly GCF_001704415.2 of Capra hircus. NCBI lineage: Eukaryota > Metazoa > Chordata > Mammalia > Artiodactyla > Bovidae > Capra > Capra hircus. Next base: position 10,325 of record NW_017192345.1, read on the forward strand.
TCGGGAGGAA
>NW_017192346.1:0-10334 GCF_001704415.2 Capra hircus
ACGCAGGGAAAGGATCCCTCCTCTCGAGCTATGAGGCGGAAACGGGTCTCCTCTGTATGTGGGCGGGACTCTCGTGCTTTCTCTCGAGTGGAGATGGTTATGTCGGCGAACTTCTTGAGTTGCAGATATGGTGCGAAGGACCCTTTGGAAGTTCCAGAGGTTAGGTGTGATTAGCCTGGAGACGCCTCAGCAGAAAATGGGCCTCATCTCGCCCTGGAGGGGAGAACCTCCTGATTTTCTCAGGTTGCGGCAGGTGCTCTGGACTTAGGACGGGAACACAGGGACCCGCTCTGGTGGCCTCAGGAAAGGCAGTCCCATGCGAGTTGCTCCGGGGCCTCTCGGGATTCCTCTCCCTTCGATACCGGGGGCCTAAGACCTTGTGTGGAGTCAGTGCCAGAACCTGAGGATTCCTCTCCAGTGCTGACATGGATCTTGTGGTACTTCTGGAGTCACCCCAGGGGAGTCAGTCCCTGTCTCGAGTGGGGGCATGCACGTGCGCTTTCCTCCCGAGCTGCAGCAGCAGTGGCACCCGTTCCCTTCGCTTGGATCAAGGGATCTGTGGCTTTCCCTCGAGGCTTTCCCACGAGGCTTTCCCACGCGGGCTTTCCCACAGGGTTGTCCCACGTGCCACCATGGTGTGAGTCGATTCTCGCTTTAAAAGTCGAGGCAGTGCAGGGAAAACAGGTTTTCCTGTAATAGACTGAGACATCTGGGGACTCTGGAATGGTGGCACGACCATGGAGTTCTCAGGGCTTTCCTGTGGAGAGCGCCTTCTCTTGAGATGCGACGGAAACGCCGGGAATTCTTTCCCCGCAGGAAAGGATCCCTCTTCTCGAGTTAGGAGGCGGAAACGGGGCTCCTCTGGATGTGGGCGGGACTCTCGGGCTTCCTCTTGAGTGGAGACGGGTATGTCGAGGAACTTCTTGAGTTGCAGCAAGGCTGTGAAGGACCCTTTCGAAGTTCAGAGGTTAGGTGTGATTAGCCTCGAGTCGCCTCAGCGGAAGTGGGTCTCATCTCGCCTGCAGGGGACAACCTCCTGGATTTTCTCGAGTTGTGGCAAGGGCTCTCGACTTACGACGGGGCCACAGGGACCCGCTCTGGTGGCCTCAGGAAAGGCCAGTCCCCATGCGAGTTGCTCGGGAGCCTTTCGGGATTTCTTTCCCGTCGATGCCGGGCCTAAGACCTTGTGTGGAGTCGGTGCGGGAACCTGAGGATTCCTCTCCAGTGCTGACATGGATCTTGGGTACTTCTGGAGTCTCCCCAGGGAGTCAGTCCTCGTCCCGAGTGGCGCATGCACGTGTGCTTTCCTCCCGAGCTGTAGCAGCAGTGTCACGCTTCTCTTCGCATGGGTCAAGGGATCTGTGCCTTTCCCTCGAGGCTTTCCCAAAGGGCTGTCCCACGTGCCACCGTGGTGTGTGTCGATGTCGATCCTCGCTTGAAAGTCGAGCAGTGCACGGAAAACAGTTTTCCCTGGAATGGACTGAGATATCTTGGGGACTCTGGGAATGGTGGCACGACCCTGGAGTTCCTCTCGCCTGTCCTGTGGAGAGCGTCTCCTCTTGAGATGCGACGGGAACGCCGGGAATTTTTTCCCAACCACGCAGGGAAAGGATCCTCCTCTCGGCTAGTAGGCGGAAACGGGGCTCCTCTGGATGTGGGCGGGACTCTCGTGCTTTCTCTCGAGTCAGATGGTTATATGGCGAACTTCTTGAGTTGCAGATATGGTGTGAAGGACCCTTTGCAAGTTCCAGAGGTTAGGTGTGATTAGCCTGGAGACGCCTCAGCAGAAATGGGCCTCATCATCCCTGGAGGAGAACCTCCTGGAATTTCTCGAGTTGGCAGCAGGTGCTCTCGACTTACAACGGGGACCTCAGGGACCCGCTCTGGTGGCCTCAGGAAAGGCCAGTCCCCATGTGAGTTGTTCGGGGCCTCTCGGGATTCCTCTACCGTCGAAGCCTGGGCCTAAGACCTTGTGTGGAGTCGGTGCCGGAACCTGATGATTCTTCTCCAGTGCTGACATGGATCTTGGGGTACTTCTGGAGTCCCCCAGGGGAGTCAGTCCTCGTCTCGAGAGGGGGCATGCACGTGTGCTTCCGTCCCGAGCTGCAGCAGCAGTATCACGGTTACCTTCGCGTGGATCAAGGGATCTGTGGCTTTCCCTCCAGGCTTTCCCACGAGGCTTTCCCACAGGGCTGTCCCTCGTGCCACCATGGTTTGAGTCGATCCCTCGGGTTGAAAGTCGAGGCAGTGCAGGGAAAACAGGTTTCCCTGGAATGGACTGAGACATCTGGGGACTCTGGGCATGGTGGCACGACCTGGAGTTCCTCTCGACTTTCCTGTGGAGAGCACCTCCACTTGAGATGGGACGGGAACGCCGGGAATTCTTTCCCGACCACGCAGGGAAAGGATCCCTCCTCTCGAGCTAGGAGGCGGAAACGGGCTCCTCTGGATGTGGGCGGGAACTCTCGCGCTTCCTCTCGAGTGGAGACGGGTATGTCGGGGAACTTCTTGAGTTGCAGCAAGGGTGTGAATGACCCTATGGAAGTTCCAGAGTTTAGGTGTGATTAGCCTCCAGACGCCTCAGTGGAAATTGGCCTCATCTCGCCTGAAGTGGAGAACCTCCTGGATGTTCTCGAGTTGCGGCAGGTGCTCTCGACTTACGACGGGGACCTCAGGGACCCGCTCTGGTGGCCTCAGGAAAGGCCAGTCCCCATGCTAGTTGCTCGGCGCCTCTCGGGTTTCCTCTCCCGTCGATGCTGGGGCCTAAAACCTTGTGTGGAGTCAGTGCCAGAACCTGAGGATTCCTCTCCAGTGCTGACATGGATCTTGGGGTACTCCTGGAGTCTCCCCAGGGGAGTCAGTCCTCATCTCGAGTGGGGGCATGCATGTGTGCTTTCCCCCGAGCCGTAGCATCAGTGTCAGACTTCCCTTCGCGTGGATCTAGGGATCAGGGGCTTTCCCTCGAGGCTTTCCCACGAGGCTTTCCCACGAGTCTTTCCCACAGGCTGTCCCACGTGCCACCGTGGTGTGAGTCGGTCCTCGGCATTAAAGTCGAGGCAGTGCAGGGATAACAGGTTTCCCTGGAATGGACTGAGACATATGGGGGACTCTGGGAATGCGGCACTACCCTGGAGTTCCTCTCGCCTTTCCTGTGGAGAGCGCCTCCACTTGAGATGCGACGGAAACGCCGGGAATTCTTTACCGACCACCCAGGGAAAGGATCCCTCCTCTCAGTCTAGAAGGCGGAATCGGGGCTCCTCTGGATGTGGGCGGGACTCTCGTGCTTCCTCTCGAGTGGAGACGGGTATGTCGGGGAACTTCTTGAGTTGCAGCAAGGGTGTGAAGGACCCGTTGGAAGTTCGAAAGGTTAGGTGTGACTAGCCTCGAGACGCCTCAGCGGAAATGGGCCTCATCTCGTCTGGTGGGGAGAACCTCCTGGATTTTCTCGAGTTTCAGCAGGTGCTCTCGACTTATGACGGGGACCTCAGAGACCAGCACTGGTGGCCTCAGGAAAGGCCAGTCCCCATGCGAGTTGCTCGGGGGCCTCTCGAGATTCCTCTCCCCGTTGATGCTGAGGCCTAAGACCTTGTGTGGAGACAGAGCCGGAACCTGAGGAATCCTCGCCAGTGCTGACATGGATATTGTGGTACTTCTGGAGTCTACCCAGGGGAGTCAGTCCTCGTCTCGAGTGGGGGCATGCACGTGTGCTTTCCTCTCGATCTCTAGCAGCATTGTCACACTTCCCTTCGCGTGGATCAAGGGATCTGTGGCTTTCCTCGAGGCTTTCCCACGAGGCTTTCCCACGAGGCCTTCCCACAGGGCTGTCCCAGGTGCCACAGTGGGGTGAGTCGACCTCGGCTTGAAATTCGAGGCAGTGCAGGGCAAAACAGTTTTCCCTGGAATGGACTGAGACATCTGGGGGACTCTGGGAATGGTGGCACGACCCTGGAGTTCCTCTCGCCTTTCCTGTGGAGAGCGCCTCCTCTTGTGATGCTACCGGAAACGCCCGTAATTCTTTTCCCGGACCTCGCAGAGAAAAGAATCCCCTCCTCTCGAGCTAGAAGGCAGGAACGGGGCTCCTCTGGATGTGGGCGGACTCTCGTGCTTCCTCTCGAGTGGAGACTGGTATGTTGGGGATCTTCTTGAATTGCAGAAAGGGTGTGAAGGACCCTTTGGAAGTTCCAGAGGTTAGGTGTGATTAGCCTTGAGACAACTCCAGTTGAAATGGGCCTCATCTCGCCAAGAAGGGAGAACTCCTGGATTTTCTCAACGTTGGGGCAGGTGCTCTCGAATTACTACGGGGACCTCAGGGACCCGCTCTGGTGGCCTCAGGAAAGGCCAGTCCCCATGCGTTTTTCGCGGGACCTCTCGGGGTTCCTTCTCCCATCAATGCCAGGGGCCTAAAGACCTTGTGTGGAGTCGGTGTCGGAAACTGAGAATTCCTCTCCCAGTTCTGACATGGATCTTGGGGTACTTCTGGATTCTCCCCAGGGGAGTCAGTCCTCGTCTCGAGTGGGGACATGCACGTGCGCTTTCCTCCCCGAGCTGCAGAAGCAGTGTCACTGCTTCCCTTCCCGTGTATCCTAGGATCATGGCTTTCCCTCGAGGCTTTCCCACGAGGCTTTCCCAAGAGGCTTTCCCACAGGGCTGTCCCACGTGCCACCGTGGTGTGATTCGATCCTCGGCTTGAAAGTCGAGGCAATGCAGGGAAAACAGCTTTCCCTGGAATGGATTGAGACATCTGCGGGACTCTGGAATGGTGGCACGACCCTTGAGTCCCTCTCGCCTTTCAGGTGGAGAGCGCCTCCTCTTGAGATGCAACGCGAACGCCGGGAAGTCTTTCCCGACCCTGCAGGGAAAGGATCCCACCTCTCGAGCTAGGAGGCGGTAACGGGGCTCCTCTGGATGTGGGCGGACGCTCGTGCTTCCTCTCGAGTGGAGACTGGTATATCCGGGAACTTGCTTGAGTTGCAGGAAGGGTGTGTAGGACCCTTTGGCAAGTTCCAGAGGGTAGGTGTGATTAGCCTCGAGACGACTCAGCAGAAAGGAGCCTCACCTCGTCTGGAGGAGAGAACCTCCTGGATTTTCTCGTGTTGCTGGCAGGTGCTCTCGACATACGACAGGTATCTCAGGGACCCGCTCTGGTGGCCTCAGGAAAGGCCAGTCCACATGCGCGTTGCTCGGGGGCCTCTCGGGATGCCTCTCACATCGATGCCGGGACCTAAGACCTTGTGTGGAGTCGGTGCCTGAACCTGAGGATTCCTCTCCAGTGCTGACATGGATCTTGGGTTACTTCTGGAGTCTCCCCAGGGGAGTCAGTCCTCCTCTCCAAGTTGGGGCATGCACGTGCGCTTTCCTCCCAGAGCTGTAGCAACAGTGTCACGCTTCCCTTCGCGTGGATCAAGGGATCTGCTGGCTTTCCCTCGAGGTTTTCCCACGAGGCTTTCCCACGAGGCTTTCCCACGAGGCTTTCCCACGAGGCTTTCCCACAGGGTTGACCCACGTGTCACCGTTGTGTTGAGTCTATCCTCGGCTTGAAAGTCGAGGCAGTGCAGGGAAAACATGTTTCCCTGGAATGGACTGAGACATCTGGGGGACTCTGGGAATTGTGGCACGACCCTGGAGTTCCTCTCGCCTTTCCTGTGGAGACCGCCTCCTCTTGAGATGCGAGGGGAATGCCAGGGAATACTTTCCCGACCACGCAGCGAAAGGATCCCTACTCTCGAGCCATGAGGCGGCAACGAGGCTCCTCTGGATTTGGCGGGACTCTCGTGCTTCCTCTCGAGTGGAGACCGGGTATGTCGGGGAACTTCTTGAGTTGCAGCAAGGGTGTGAAGGACCCTTTGGAAGTTCCAGAGGTTAGGTGTGATTAGCCTGGGGACGCCTCAGAGGAAATTGGCCTCATCTCGCCCTAGAGGGGAGAACCTCCTGCATTTTCTCGAGTTGATGCAGGTGTTCTCGCGTTACGACGGGGACCTCAGGGACCCGCTCTGGTGGCCTCAGGAAAGGCCAGTCCCCATGCGAGTTGCTCGGGGGCCTCTCGGGATTCCTCTCCCTTCGATGCCGGTGCCTAAGACCTTGTTTGGAGTCGGTGCCGGGAACCTGAGGATTCCTCTCCAGTGCTGACATGGATCTTGGGGTACTTCTGGAATCTCCCCAGGGGAGTCAGTCCTCGTCTCCGAGTCGAGGGCATGCACAGTGCGCTTTCCTCCCGAGCTGTAGCAGCAGTGTCACGCCTTCCCTTCGCATGGATCAAGGGATCTGTGGCTTTCCCTCGAGGCTTTCCCACGAGGCTTTCCCACGAGGCTTTCCCACAGGGCTGTCCCACGTGCCACCGTGGTGTGAGTCGATCCTCAGGCTTGAAAGTCGAGGCAGTGCAGGGAAAACAAGGTTTCCCTGGAATAGGACTGAGACATCTGGGGACTCTGGAATGGTGGCAATGACCCTGGAGTTCCTCTCGCGCTTTCCTGTGGAGAGCGCCTCCTCTTGAGATGGGACGGAAACGCCGGGAATTCTTTCCCCACGACGCAGGAAAAGGATCCCTCTTCTCGAGCTAGGAGGCGGAAACGGGGCTCCTCTGGATTGGGCGGGACTCTCGTACTTCCTCTTGAGTGGAGACGGGTATGTCGGGGAACTTCTTGAGTTGTAGCAAGGGTGTGAAGGCCCCTTTGGAAGTTCCAGAGGTTAGGTGTGATTAGCCTGGGGACGCCTCAGAGGAAATGGGCCTCATCTCGCCTGGAGGGGAGAACCTCCTGCATTTTCTCGAGTTGGTGCAGGTGTTCTCGCGTTACGACGGGGACCTCAGGGACCCGCTCTGGTGGCCTCAGGAAAGGCCAGTCCCCATGCGACTTGCTCGGGGGCCTCTCGGGATTCCTCTCCCTTCGATGCCGTGCCTAAGACCTTGTTTGGAGTCGGTGCCGGAACCTGAGGATTCCTCTCCAGTGCTGACATGGATCCTTGGGTACTTCTGGAATCTCCCCAGGGGATTCAGTCCACGTCTCGAGTCGGGGCATGCACGTGCGCTTTCCTCCCGAGCTGTAGCAGCAGTGTCACCCTTCCCTTTTCGTGGATCAAGGGATCTGTGGCTTTTCCTCGAGGAGGCTTTCCCACGAGGCTTTCCCACAGGGCTGTCCCACGTGCCACCGTGGTGTGAGTCGATCCTAGGCTTGAAAGTCGAGGCAGTGCAGGGAAAACAGGATTCCCTGGAATGGACTGAGACATCTGGGGGACTCTGGAAATGGTGGCACGACCCTGGAGTTCCTCTCGCCTTTCTGTGGACAGCGCTCCTCTTGAGATGCTTGGGAACGCCGGGAATCTTTCCCGAACACGCAGGAAAAGGATCCCTCCTCTCGAACTTGGAGGCGGAAACGGGCTCTTCTGGATGTGGCCGGGACTCTCTTGCTTCCTCTCGAGTGGAGGCGGGTATGTTGGGGAACTTCTTGAGTTGCAGCAAGGATGTGAAGGATCCTTTTGGAATTCCAGAGGTTAGGTGTGTTTAGAGTCGAGATGCCTTAGCGAAATGGGCCTCATCTCCCCTGGAGGGGAGAATCTCCTGGATTTTTTCGAGTCGCGGTACGTGCTCTCGTCTTACGACGGGGACCACTGGGACCCGCTCTGGTGGCCTCAGAAAAGGCCAGTCCCCATGCGAGTTGCTCGGGGCCTCTCAGTCCCCATGCGAGTTGCTCGGGGGGCCTCTCGGGATTCCTCTCCCGTCGATGCCAGGGCCTAAGACCTTGTGTGGAGTCGGTGCCTGCCAGGGTCCAGCCCGATTGATCCAGGGAATTCGAAGGGTGGACGGCGTTGGCGTGGATAGACTTGTTTGTTTATTAATGTAAGATTAAATTAAGAAACTATAGTGTAGTAAGAAGATTAAGTGGAGGAAGAGGCTGAATAGCTTGGTTTACGCGGAAGGCCAATAAAATTCCAGACAAGGAATTTGCACCATCTACCTTGGGCCACCGGCGCCCGCTTGAATATCTAAGGGTGCCTCGCCTTAAGCTCCCTTTCGTGCGGGTCTTAACAGCCGGGCAAGTAAGTAGACCTGGCGAGCCTCCGCGCCCCAGATGGAGATTCAGCCTGAAGTTAAAGTAAAGAGCAGAGAGAGGAAGGGGAGAGAAGAAGAGAGAGAGAGAGACATGGGGGGAGCCAGAGTCCCAAGAAACCAGGCCGAGAGACTAGTTCGAGAAACTGGTCGAGAAACTGGCCCCCATCCTTTATTGTTCAGAAGGCCTTTTATACTTTTGATAAAACACGGAGATCAATGGGTAACACAAAATTATGTAGCGTTCGCAACCAGATTCTTTCGTATATCATTTTGTATACAAAAAGGTCTCAGGTGATTTACATTATCTTTTGGCCAAGAGGCTTGTTAACACTTTTTTGGCTCTCTTCCTTAATGAATGTTAATTTTGTTTCCCCTGAAGTGTTTTTTTTTTTTTAATTAATGCATCTCCTTAAAGCATTAAAGTTACATCTCTATAGAACAAAGGTGCAGTGGGATATAACAAAGAAGGTACTTAACTCAAAGATCTAATGTTTGCTAATACCAGGTCTACTACTTGTTTTTCTATATACCACCTATATCTAAAAATAAAGGATATGAAAATTTGGCAGCAAGCATTGACCCAAAAAATGAAACCTTTAATCAGTCCTATTCTAAAGATTTTGACTCCTCGGAAGCTCCTACATTCCTAGGATGTTTTAAGCTTCCTGTGCCTCCTGCGGTCAGGAGGCCTCAAACAATCACATGCGCAGCTGTACGAGTCCTGCAGGCAGGCTAGAAAGCCATCGGAGGGGTTTTTGGATTGAAACACTCTTTCAAATGCAGAAGACTAAAGCCCTGAATTGACTTTTTCCAGAAAATGTCAGAAGAGTGGAAAAGCAGAGCACAAAAGCCGGCAGATTTTTGTTGGGGTACGTGCTTAGGAATTTCCAGAGGGATCCCTGAAGTCTGAGCACGCCTTGCATATGTCAGCTTCCTTCCTCATGACCTTGTCACGGGCGGGATTCCTCACACTGGCTCCCAGCATCTCACCCTTTTTTATTTTAAATAATTAATTATTTATGTTTTTAAAATCAGGGTGCAGTTCGGTCGCGAGATTCCAAATGCTCTGCCGAAGAATCTAGACAATACAGGGAAGAATGATTACGAGGAGCAAGATTATAAAGAGTAGACAGATAGTCTTTCCAGAAATGAAGTTAGAGAAAGTGTGGAAAAAGTCATTGGCTTCTCCTGCGGTGGTAAAATCTAATCGGGAGTGTTCCAAGGTCTGAATCTGGTTATGCAGTTTCCCTAAGTCTAAACTAATATCTGAGCTGTTCCAAAACACCTAAAACTTGATTTTTTAACATATTGGGCATTTACACTTGTTCAGTCAATGACCGCTGCCATAGTAACAATAACAGTTATTGTAACACAGCAAGTACATAATTATCATATCAATAAGTTTTTACAGTTACAGGACATCTTTAAAAACCACAAAAGAGCAGACATTACTTTGAGGAGTTAAACAAGATGAAAAACATCCATGGTTCACAAGTCGCTACATTAGGTTCGTTAAGTTTTCTGGAATCATTGGTGAAAGAAGAACATAAGGAGAGGATAGACAAGCCAAAATAGAGTAAATAGAGTCATTTTCTGGTTGGAGTTTGCGCTGCAGCAGCTGTTAGTCCCGCCGGGATCTTGATGTTTCTTTTTGCCTCTCTTGCCGGTGGGAGCAGCGGCCCTTCACCCCGCCCTCTGACACTGGCGCTGTTACGGGGCTGCGAGTGCGGTGCACTGGGTTCCGTCAGTCAGGCTGGCCCCGCCCGCAGCTTTTGGTGCACGGCTGTTTCCCCGCGGCGGTGCGCAGTTTTACTTTCCAAACGAATCAGCATTTAACTTATTACAAGAGAACATGTTGTAAAATCTGATGAGGGAAAACTATACTTAATTTCTCCTTTTTTTAATTTTGAATTAACAAAGCACGTGAGGGTAAATGATGCAAGATCTGATCACAAGAATTTCCTATAGCAATCTGCCAATCATCAAACATTTGAAAAGCATCAAGTTGTTTTTTGTTATATGGAATTACAATTTTTGATGGCTCTTTACTAAACAATTTAATAAATCAGTATGCTTGAATTAATCTTAAATTAATATGGCAGTAATTTTTTCTTAGGCAGAGGCCATTGTTCCACCAAGTTGGGATAAGATAAAACTATTTTTGGGGGGGTCATTAGATGGAACCAATGGGCCTTCTTGTCACAAGCATCCTGGTAGGTATACATTTTGTGGCAAGAATAATTTAATCTCCTTTTTTGGCAATATAATCTTAATTAACTGATCATTTAAA
>NW_017192347.1:0-10333 GCF_001704415.2 Capra hircus
GCCTGTGGAAAGTCGCGGAAAACTCGTCCAGTGGGAAATTCCTCGAGGTAGAAATTGCGCACAGTATCCCTTGAATCCACTGCGAATGGAATGCGACACTGCTGCTCACAGCTCGGATAGAGAAAGCGCACTTGCAGCCCCCACTTGAAGACGAGACTGACCACCACATGAGCGATACTCCAGAATACCAAAAAACAGCAACTGAGAGGATCTCAGTCCGCAACAAACTGCATATACAGCAGATTAGCCGCCCGGCATCCACGGGAGAGAATCTCTGAGAGGCCCGCCCTCCCACCCCGAGCAACTCGCAAGGGGGACTGGGCCTTTCCTGAGGCCACCAGAGCGGGTCCCTGATGTCCCCGTCGTAAGTCGAGAGCACCTGCCACAACTCGAGAAATCCAGGAGGTTCTCCCTCCATTCGAGATGAGGCCCATTTCCACTGAGGCGGTCTTGAGGCTAATCACACCTAAACTCTGGAACTTCCAAAGGGTCCTTCACACCCTTGCTGCAACTCAAGAAGTTCCCCGACATACCCGTCTCCACTCGAGAGGAAGTACGAGAGTCCCGCCCACAACCAGAGGAGCCCCGTTTCCGCCTCCTAGCTCGGAGAGGAGGGATCCTTTCCCTGCGTGGTCGGAAAGAATTCCCGGTTCCCGTCGCCTCTCAAGAGGAGGGCCTCTCCACAGGAAAGGCGGAGGAACTCCAGGGTCGTGCCACCATTCCCAGAGTCCCCCAGATGTCTCAGTCCATTCCAGGGAATCCTGTTTTCCCTACACTGCCTCGACTTTCAAGCCGAGGATCGACTCACACCACGGTGGCACGTGGGACAGCCCTGTGGGAAAGACTTGTGGGAAAGCCTCATGGAAAGAGGGAAAGACCTGATCCCTTGATCCACAGGGAAGCGTGACACTGCTGCTACAGCTCGGGAGGAAAGCAACTGCATGCCCACTCGAGACGAGGACTGACTCCCCTGGGGAGACTCCAGAAGTACCCCAAGATCCATGTCAGCTTGGAGAGGAATCCTCAGTCCGGCACCGACTCCACACAAGGTCTTAGCCCGGCATCGACGGGAGAGGAATCCGAGAGGCCCCGAGCAACTCGCATGGGACTGGCCTTTCCTGAGGCCACCAGAGCGGGTCCCTGTGGTCCCCGTCGTAAGTCGAGACAACTGCCGCAACTCTCGAGAAAATCCAGGAGGTTCTCCCCTCCAGGCGAGATGAGGCCCATTTCCGCTGAGGCGTCTCGAGGCTAATCACACCTAACCTCTGGAACTTCCAAAGGGTCCTTCACACCCTTGCTGCAACTCAAAATTCCCCGACATACCCGTCTCCACTCGAGAGGAAGCACGAAGTCCGCCCACATCCAGGAGGAGCCCCGTTTCCGCCTCCTAGCTCGAGAGAGGGATCCTTTCCCTGCGTGTCGGGAAAGAATTTCCCGGCATCCCGTCACATCTCAAGGAGGCGCTCTCCACAGGAAAGGCGCGAGGAACTCCAGGGTCGTGCCACCATTCCCAGATTCCCCGGATGTCTCAGTCCATTCCAGGGAAAACTGTTTTCCTGCACTGCCTCGACTTTCAAGCCGAGGATCGACTCACACCACTGTGGCACCTGGGACAGCCCTTGGGAAAGCCTGTGGGAAACCCTCGTGGGAAAGCCTCGAGGGAAAGCCACATCCCTTGATCCATGCCAAGGAAGTGACACTGCTGCTACAGCTCGGAGGAAAAGCACACGTGCATGCCCCCACTCGAGACGAGGACTGACTCCCCTGGGAGACTCCAGAAGTACCCCAAGATCCATGTCAGCACTGGAGAGGGATACTCAGGTTCCGGCACCGACTCCACACAAGTTTTAGGCCCCGGCATCGACGGGAGAGGAATCCTGAGAGGCCCCGAGCAACTCCAATGGGACTGGCCTTTCCTGAGGCCACCGGAGCGGGTCCCTGAAGTCCCCGTCGTAAGTCGAGAGCACCTTCCGCAACTCGAGAAATCCAGAGGTTCTCCCCTCCAGGCGAGATGAGGCCCATTTCCGCTGAGGCGTCTCGAGGCTAATCACACCAACCTCGGAATTCCAAAGGCGTCCTTCACACCCTTGCTGCAACTTAAGAGATCCCCGACATACCCGTCTCCGCTCGAGAGGAAGCAGGAGAGTCCCGCCCTCATCCAGAGGAGCCCGATTCCCCTAAGGCTCGAGAGGAGGAATCCTTTCCCTGCGTTTGCGGGAAAGAATTCCCGGCGTTCCCGTCACATCTGAAGTGGAGGCACTCTCCACAGGAAAGCGAGAGGAACTCCAGGTTCGTGCCACCATTCCCAGATTCCCCCAGATGTCTCAGTCCATTCCAGGGAAAACAGTTTTCCTTGCACTGCCTCGACTTTCAAGCCGAGGAGCGACTCACACCACGGTGGCATGTGGGACAGCCCTGTGGGAAAGCCTCCTGGTAATGCGTCGTGGGAAAGCCTCGAGGGAAAGCCACTGATCCCTTGATCCACTCGAAGGGAAGCGTGACACTGCTGCTCCAGCTTGGGAGGAAAGCGCTCGTGCATGCCCCCACTCGAGACAAGAACTGACTCCCCTGGGGAGACTCCAAAGTACCCCAAGATCCATGTCAGCAATGGAGAGGAAACCTCAGGTTCCAGAACCAACTCCACACAAGGTCTTAGGCCCCAGCATGAACGGGAGAGGAATCCGAGAGGCCCGCGAGCAACTCGCATGGGGACTGGCCTTTCCTGAGGCCACCAGAGCGGGTCCCTGAGGTCCGTATCGAAAGGCGAGAGCTCCTGCCGCAACTCGAGAAAATCCAGGAGGTTCTCCCCTCCAGGCGAGATTAGGCCCATTTCCGCTGAGGCGTCTCGAGGCTAATCACACCTAACCTCTGGAACTTCCAAAGGGTCCTTTACACCCTTGCTGCAAATCCAGAATTTCCCCGACATACCCGTCTCCACTCGAGAGGAAGCACGAGAGTCCCGCCCACATCCAGAGGAGCCCCGTTTCCGCCTCGTATCTAGAGAGGAGGGATCCTTTCCCTGCGTGGTCGGGAAAGAATTCCTTGGCGTTCCCGTCGCATCTCAAGAGGAAGTGCTCTCCACAGGAAAGGCCAGGAGGAACTCCCAGGGTCGGTGCCACCATTCCAAGAGTTCCCCAGATGTCTCAGTCCCATTCCAGAGGAACCTGTTTTCCCTGCACTGCCACGACTTTCACGCCCGAGGATCGTCTCACACCAAGGTGGCATGTGGACAGCCCTGTGGGAAAGCCTCATGGGAAAGCCTAGAGGGAAAGCCACAGATCCCTTGATCCACGCGACGGAAGCGTGACACTGCTGCTACCGCTCGGAGGAAAGCGCACGTGCATGCCCCCACTCGAGACGAGGACTGACTCCCCTGGGGAGACTCCAGAAGTACCACAAGATCCATGTCAGCACTGGAGAGGAATCTTCAGGTTCCAGCCCCGACTTCACACAAGGTCTTAGGCCCCGGCATCGACAGGAGAGGGAATCCTGAGAGGCCCCCTAGAAACTTGAATGGGACTGGCCTTTCCTGAGGCCACCAGAGCTGGCCCCTGAGGTCCCCGTCGTAAGTCGAGAGCACCTGCCGCAACTCGAGAAAATCCAGGAGGTTCTCCCCTCCAGGCGAGATGAGGCCCATTTCCACTGAGTGTCTCGAGCTAATCACACCTAACCTCTGGAACTTCCAAAAGGTACTTTACACCCTTGCTGCAACTCAATATGTTCCCCGACATACCCGTCTCCACTCGAGAATAAGCAAGATGGTCCCCCCACATCCACAGGAGGCGCCGTTTTCCGCCTCGTCGCCGAGATGAGGGATCCTTTCCTTCCGGGGGCCAGCGTGAGGAATTCCGCCTATCGCAAAGGTCATGAGGAAGGAGGCTTGGCATGCCAAAGGCGTGCTCAAGCCTCAGGTAACCCCCTGTTCCCGGAGCATCGAACCCCAAAACCCAGAGTCTGTTTTATGCTCTCACCTACACTTCTGACTTTACGGGGGCTCTCCCCCATAACTGTTTCTCTCGGAGAAGAAGTAAACGTGCAGCTTCAAGGCAATAAAATATTCTTGGGCATGACAAGAGTGTTTCAGCTTGCCGGACTCCTCTGAAGGTTATCTAGCCCACCTTTATAGGTTTGTCCGGCCACATGTGATTGTTTACAGCCTCCCAACCTGAGAGGCATGAGATGTTTTAGACTTACTAAAGGCAAATTATTTTTGGGAGTTAGAAATTATTAGTATAGTTGGTTAGGAATTATATTGGTGAAGGGTTCTTCATTTGTTGTGTCAAAAATTGCTGCTAATTCCCTGCTCTGGGTGGGACAAGGATATTTTAGGTCAAACCTCTCTGCTGACAGACCAGCTTGTGTGTGACAGGATTATCCATACTGCTGCCACTAGGCACAAGATTGTTTACTACCTCTCAACTGTAAACAGCACAGAGAGTTTTGGAGTATTTTGAGAGTCTTAATTAGCATAGGACTTTTTCTTCTTGTTGAGTCAATGATTGCCACCAGGCCTCCATATCCTTAGGCACTTGGAATATATTAATCAATGTATTTGGAATATAGCAAAGGAAATATAGCAGTTTTTGATGTTAGCAATACTAGACTTTTTGAGTTAATGGATTTTCACTTTTGTAATAGATCACTGTACTTTGTTATATATCACTGTGTCCTTTCTATGTAAGAATGTAACTTTATCATATCTTAAGACTAAATAGATCTTAAGGGAGAATTGATGAAAGGATTTTCATTTGTTAGGCTGATGTTTGCTGATAAATCTCCATGTTCCCTACCCTTATAATGAATATAACTAGTATATAGGAGAAATAAGTATTAACCTTTAAGCATATAGGAGAAATAAGAATTCACCTTTAAGACTAATCATGTTAACCTTGGGTTAAATAAATTCCTTTCTTGATTGTAACTCACTACACCCTCACCCTATAGGAATGTAACTTTATTTGGAGGGTGGTGCCTGGTTTAAGAAAAAACACCCTTGGAAGAAATAAGTTTATTTGGTTATCAGAAAGAAAGGATCATAAAATGTCAGCAGGTCTCATTCATGGCCAGAAGATGATGTAAGATCCCTAAGACCTTTTTTTATACATTTATGTGAAGCACCTGATTTTGATAAAGGTCAGGATGCCGACTCCTGCGTGACTCTGTATTCATCCCTATGTGTAACAAGAGGTATACAAGCAAAACCAAAAATAAAGAAATCAGATCAGTTTCCGGAAAGACTGATTCCCCCATGTCGCTTCTTTTTTGCTCCCGTTTTTCTGGCTGAATTCTCTACTGGAGGATGGATGTTATTCCACGTAATCCAAGTTATTCAGCCTCTTTTTCTCCAATAATCTTCCTACTACACTATCCATTTCTAATCTCTTTATATCTGGGATTAAATATGTATATTTCCAAAGACGACGACTACGTCCCCACCTTCGAATCACCCTGGATCCACCGGGGCTGGACCACGGCACTTTCCCTGCTTGGTCGGGAAAGAATTCCCGGCGTTCCCACCGAATCTCAAGAAGAGGCGCTCTCCACAGGAAAGGCGAGAGGAATTCCAGGGTCGTGCCACAATTCCAAGAGTCCCCCAGATGTCTCAGTCCATTCCAGAGGAACCTGTTTTCCCTGCACTGCCTTGATTTTCACGCCGAGGATCGACTGGCACCACGGTGGCACGTGGGACAGCGATGTGGGAAAGCCTCGTGGGAAAGCCTCGAGGGAAAGCCCCCGGGAAATACCTCGAGGGAAAGACACAGATCTCTTGATCCACGCGACGGGGCAGAGTGACACTGCTACTGCAGCTCGGGAGGTAAGCGTTCTTGCATGATCCCGCTGAGAAGAGGACTGACACCCCTGGGGAGACTCAAGAAGTACCCCAAGAACCATGTCAGCACGGGAGAGGAATCCTCAGGTACCGGCCTCGACTTCACACAAGGTCTTAGGCCCACCATCGACGGGAGAGGAATCCCGAGAGGCCCCGTAGCCACTCGGATGGGAACTGGCCTTTCCTGACGCCACCAGAGCGGGTCCCTGAGGTCCCAGCGAACGTTGAGAACACCTGCCACAATTCGAGAAAATCCAGGAGGTTCTCCCCACCAGGCAAGATGAGGCCAATTTCCGCTGAGGCTCTCGAGGCTAATCACACCTAAACTCTGGAAATTCCAAAGGTTCCTTAACAACCTTGCTGAAACTCAAGAAGTTCCCCGACATACCGTCTCCACTCCAGAGGAAGCACGAGGGTCCCGCCCACATCCAGAGGAGCCCCGTTATGCCTCGGACCTCGAGATGACGGATCCTTTCCCTGCTTGGTCGGGAAAGAATTCCCGGCGTTCCCGTCCCATCTCAAGAGGAGGCCTCTCCACAGGAAAGGCGAGCGGAACTCCAGGGTCGTACCACCATTCCAAGAGTCCCCCAGATGTCTCAGTCCATTCCAGAGGAACATGTTTTTCCTGCACTGCCTCGACTTTCAAGCCGAGGATCGACTCACACCCTGGTGGCAGGTGGGCAGCCCTGTGGGAAAGACTCCTGGGAAAGCCTTGAAGGAAAGACTTGAGTGAAAGCTACAGATCCCTTGACCACGCGTTAGGAAGCGTGACACTGCTGCTACAGCTCGGGAGGAAAGCGCACGTGCATGCCCACACTCGAGACGAGGACTGACTTCCCTGGGGAGACTCCAGAAGTACCCCAAGAACCATGTCAGCACTGGAGAGGAATCCTCAGGATCCGGCCTCGACTCCACACAAGGTCTTAGGCCCCGGCATCGACCCAAGAGGAATCCCGAGAGTCCCCCTGGCAACTTGCATGGGGACTGGCCTTTCCTGAGGCCACGAGACCGGGTCCCTGAGGTCCCCGTCGTAATTCGAGAGCACCTGCCGTAACTCGAGAAAATCCAGGAGGTTCTCCCCTACAGCAAAATGAGGCCTATTTCCACTGACGCATCTAGAGGCTAAGCACACCTAACCTCTGGAACTTCCAATGGTTCCTTCACACACTTGCTGCAACTCAAGAGCTTTCCCGACACACCCGTCTACACTCAAAGGAAGCACGAGGCCCGCCCACATCCAGAGAAGCCCTGAGCCCCCCTCGAGGCTCCAAAGGAGAGATCTTTTAAATGCTTGCATTTCCCGAGTCGAAGACCTTGTGTTGAGTTGGGACCGGAAACTGAGGATTCCTCTCCAGTGCTGACGTGGATTTTTGGGTACTTCTGGACTCTCCCCAGGGGAGTCAGTCCTCGTCTCGAGTGTGGGAAATGCACGTGGGCTTTCCTCCCTAAAGGTGGCAGCAGTGTCATGCTACCCGACGGGTGGATCAAGGATGTGTGGCTTTCCCTGTAGGATTTCCCATGAGGCTTTCCCACGAGGCTAACACACAGGGCTGTCCCACGTGCCACCGTGGTGTGAGTCGATCCTCGGCGCGTGACAGTCAAGGCAGTGCAGGTAAAAGAGTTTCCTTTGGAATGGACTCAGTCCTCTGGGGGGACTCTTGGATTGTTGGCACGACCCTGGAGTTCCTCTCGCCTTTCCTGTGGAGAGCGCTTCCTCTTGAGATGCGACGGGAATGCCGGGAATTCTTTCCCGACCACGCAGGGAAAGGATCCCTCATCTCGAGCTACAAGGAGGAAAAGGGCCTCCTCTGGATGTGCAAGGGACGCTCGCGCTTCCTCTCGAGTGGACAAGGGTATGTCGGGGAACTTCTTGAGTTGCAGCAAGGGTGTGAAGGACCCTATGGAAGTTCCAAAGGTTAGATGTGATTAGCCTCGAGTCGCCTCAGCGGAAATGGGCCTCATCTAGCCTGGAGGGGAGAATCTACAGGATTTTCTCGAGTTGCGGTAGGTGCTCTCGATTTACGACGGGGACCACAGGACCGTATCTGATGGCCTCAGGAAAGGCCACTCTCCGTGCGAGTTGCTTATTGGCCTCTCGGGATTCCTCTCCCGTCGATGCCGGGGCCTAAGACCTTGTGTGGATCCGTGCCGAACCTGAGGATTCCTCTCCAGTGCTGACATGGATCTTGGGATTCTTCTGGAGTCTCCCAGGGTAGTCAGTCCTCGTTACGAGTGGGGGCAGGCACGTGCGGTTTCCTCCCGAGCTGTAGCAGCGGCGTCATGATTCCCTTCGCGTGGATCAAGGGATCTGAGGCTTTCCGTCGAGGCTTTCCCACGAGGCTTTCCCACGAGACTTTCCCACAGGGCTGTCCCAGGTGCCACCGTGATGTGAGTCGATCCTCGGCATGAAAGTTGAGGCAGTGCAGGGAAAACAGGTTTCCCTGGAATGGAGTGAGCCTCTGCGGGACTCTGGGAATGGTGGCACGACCCTGGAGTTCCTCTCGCCTTTCCCTGTGGAGAGCGCCTCCTCTTGAGATGCGACGGGGAACGCCGGGAATTCATCCAGAACACGCAGGGAAAGGATCCCTTCTCTCGAGCTAGGAGGCGGAAACGGGGCTCCTCTGGATGTGGGCGCGGACCTCGTGCTTCCTCTCGAGTGGAGACAGGTATGTCGGGGAACTTCTTGAGTTGCAGCAAGTGTGTGAAGGACCCTTTGGAAGTTCCAGTGGTTAGGCGTGATTAGCCTTGAGATGTCTCAGCAGAAAGGGCCTCATCTCTCCTGGAAGGGAGAACCTCCTGGATTTTCTCGAGTTGCGGCAGGTGCTCTCGACTTACGACGGGGACCTCAGGGACCCGCTCTGGGGGCCTCAGGAAAGGCCAGTCCCCATGCGAGTTGCGCAGGGGCCTCTCGGATTCCTCTCCCGTCGATGCTGGGGCCTAAGACCTTGTGTGGAGTCGGTGCCAGAAACTGAGGAGTCCTCTCCAGTGCTGACATGGATCTTGGGATACTTCTTGAGTCTCCCCAGGGCAGTCAGTCCTCGTTACGAGTGGGGGCATGCACGTGCAATTTCCTCCCGAGCTGTAGCAGCAGTGTCACGCTTCCCTTCGCGTGGAACAAGGGATCTGTGGCTTTCCCTCGAGGCTTTCCCACGAGGCTTTCCCATGAGGCTTTCCACAGGGCTGTCCACGTGCCACCTTGGTGTGAGTCGATCCTCGGCTTGAAAGTCCAGGCAGTGAAGGGAAAACAAGTTTCCCTGGAATGGACCGAGACATCTGGGAGACTCTGGGAATGGTGGCACGACCCTGGAGTTCCTCTCGCCTTTCCTGTGGAAAGCGCCTCTTCTTGAGATGCGACGGGAACGCCAGGAATTCTTTCCTGACCACGCAGGGAAAGGATCCCTCCTCTCGACCTAGGAGGCGAAAACGAGGCTCCTCTGAATGTGGGAGGGACTCTCGTGCTTCCTCTCGAGTGGAGACGGGTATGTCGGAGGGGTGCAGCATAGCAAGAGCTTAAAAATCCATCCAATTTGTCTTTTTTTTTAACCTCGGAGAGAACGAGTTTGCTCCACCTCCACCCTTTGGCAGTGTGGAGGGAAGAGGGCACCACCTCTCCCAAAGGGGACATAGGGCCTACCAGGAGAGAAAGGCCCTTGAGGAGCTGAGCCCAGGTAGGCAGCCAGTGATGTCAAGCACACTCCCGCTGCTTGCTTCTTCATGGGCACTCCCACGATCTGCTAGGAATGTCTTTGCAAGGATCTCAAAGGGAAGGGGAGATACATGGCCCTGTCTCTGGAACTTCAGTCCTCTGAGCAGATCTGGAGGTCTTGAGTTGTATAAGCCAAACCTGTTCCTTCCAAATAGAGGCTTGCAAACACACCCCCGGTGGTGGCCTCTTCTTCCCCGAAGAAGTCTTTCTTTCCCCACATGCTGCGAACTCCCTGTCCCAACCTCCAAGAATAGCGCTTCTTGCCATTCCTTTCTTAGAGGCAGTTATCCCTGAGCTTGGGGCCGTAGGGACTAGCCCCACACTCACAGGGAAAGGCAAAGACTCCTCCATACATCTCCTCTATCCCCTTTGCTCTGGAGGAGAGCTCTAGTGAGCCTAGTCTTTCAGGAAAATTCTTGGCTTGGACAGGATCTCACCCTGTTTGTGAACCTGCATACCCAACCAGGGGCCACAGAGCACCTGTTTCAGTAAAGTGGGCCCTGAAAGGGTGCAGCCTAGCAAGAGCTTGAAAACCCATTCAATGCTGTTTTTGTACCTCTGACAGAGCGAGCTTGGCTCCACCCTTTGGCAGTGAGGGAGAAAAGAGGCATGACACCCTCCCCAAGGGACATGGGGCCTACTTCGAGAGGAAAGGCCCCTTGTGGAGCTGAGGCCAGGAAGGCACACAGTCGTGTCAAACACACTCCCACAGCTTGCTTCTTCAGGGGCACTCCCGCTATCAGCTAGGAATGTCTTTGCAATGATCACAAAGGGAAGGGGAGATACAGGGCCCTGCT
>NW_017192348.1:0-10333 GCF_001704415.2 Capra hircus
CGTCGATGCTGGGCCTAAGACCTTGTGTGGAGTCGGTGCTGGAACCTGAGGATTCCTCTCCACTGCTGACATGGATCTTGGGGTACTTCTGGAGTCTCCCAGGGGAGTCAGTCCTCGTCTCGAGTGGGGGCATGCACGTGCGCTTTCCTCCCGAGCTGTAGCAGCAGTGTCACGCTTCCCTTCGCGTGGATAAAGGGATCTGTGGCTTTCCTCGAGGCTTTCCAAGAGGCTTTCCCACGAGGCTTTCCCACAGGGCTGTCCCACGTGCCACGTGGTGTGAGTCGATCCTCGGCTTGAAAGTCGAGGCAGTGCAGGGAAAACAGGTTTCCCTGGAATGGACTGACATCTGGGGACTCTGGGAATGGTGGCACGACCTGGAGTTCCTCTCGCCTTTCCTGTGGAGAGCGCCTCCTCTTGAGATGCGACGGGAAGGCCGGGAATTCTTTCCCGACCACGCAGGGAAAGGATCCCACCTCTCGAGCTAGGAGGCGGGAACGGGCGCCCTCTGGATGTGGGCGGACTCTCGTGCTTCCTCTCGAGTGGAGACGGGTATGTCGGGGAACTTCTTGAGTTGCAGCAAGGTGTGAAGGACCCTTTGGAAGTTTCAGATATTAGATGTGATTAGCCTCGAGACAACTCAGCAGAAATGGGCCTCATCTCGCCTGGAGGGGGAGAACCTCCTGGATTTTCTCGAGTTGCTGTAGGTGCTCTCGACTTATGAGGGACCTCAGGGGACCGCTCTGGTGGCCTCAGGAAAGGCCAGTCCCAATGGGAGTTTCTGTGGGGCCTTTCGGATTCCTCTCCCGTCGATGCGGGGCCTAAGACCTTGTGTGAGTCGGTGCCGGAACCTGAGGAATCCTCTCCAGTGCTGACTTGGATCTAGGGGTACTTCTGGAGTCTTCCCAGGGGAGTCAGTCCTTCGTCTCGAGTGG
This sequence comes from Capra hircus, assembly GCF_001704415.2. Classification (NCBI taxonomy): domain Eukaryota; kingdom Metazoa; phylum Chordata; class Mammalia; order Artiodactyla; family Bovidae; genus Capra; species Capra hircus. The sequence goes on from NW_017192348.1 coordinate 933, forward strand.
GGGCATGCACGTGTGCTTTCCTCCGAGCTGTAGCAGCAGTGTCACGCTTCCTTGGCGTGGATCAAGGGATCTGTGGCTTTCCCACGAGGCTTTCCCACAGGGCTGTCCCACGTGCCACCGTGGTGTGAGTCGATCCTCGGCTTGAAAGTCGAGGCAGTGCAGGGAAAACAGGTTTCCCTGGAATGGACTGAGACATCTGGGGACTCTGGGAATGGTGGCACGACCCTGGTGTTCCTCTCGCCCTTCCTGTGGAGAGCGCCTCCTCTTGAGATGCGAGGGGAACGCCGGGAATTCTTTCCCACCACGCAGGGAAAGGATCCCTCCTCTCGAGCTAGGAGGGCGGAAACGGGATCCTCTGGATGTTGGCGGGACTCTCGTGCTTCCTCTCGAGTGGAGACGGGTATGTCGGGGAACTTCTTGAGTTGCAGCAAGGGTGTGAATGACCTTTGGAAGTTCCAGAGGTTAGTGTGATTAGCCTCGAGACGCCTCAGGAAATGGCCTCTTCTCGCCTGGAGGGAGAACCTCCTGGATTTTTCGAGTTGCGGCAGGTGCTCTCGACTTACGACGGGGACCTCAGGGACCCGCTCTGGTGGCCTCAGGAAAGGCCAGTCCCCATGCGAGTTGCTCGGGGCTCTCGGGATTCCTCTCCCGTCGATGCGGGGCCTAAGACCTTGTGTGGAGTCGGTGCCGGAACCTGAGGATTCCTCTCCAGTGCTGACATGGATCTGGGTACTTCTGGAGTCTCCCCAGGGGAGTCAGTCCTCGTCTCGAGTTGGGGCATGCACGTGCGCTTTCCTCCCGAGCTGTAGCAGCAGTGTCACGCTTCCCTTCGCGTGGATCAAGGGATCTGTGGCTTTTTGAGGCTTTCCCACGAGGCTTTCCCACAGGGCTGTCCCACGTGCCACCCATGGTGTGAGTCGATCCTCGGCTTGAAAGTCGAGGCAGTGCAGGGAAAACAGGTTTCCCTGGAATGGACTGAGACATCTGGGGACTCTGGGAATGGTGGCACGACCCTGGAGTTCCTCTCGCCTTTCCTGTGGAGAGCCTCCTCTTGAGATGCGACGGGAACGCCGCGAATTCTTTCCCGACCACGCAGGGAAAGGATCCCTCCTCTCGAGCTAGGAGGCGGAAACGGGGCTCCTCTGGATGTGGGCGGACTCTCGTGCTTCCTCTCGAGTGGAGACGGGTATGTCGGGGAACTTCTTGAGTTGCAGCAAGGGTGTGAAGGACCCTTTGGAAGTTCCAGAGGTTAGTGTGTGATTAGCCTCGAGACGCCTCAGCCGAAATGGGCCTCATCTCGCCTGGAGGGGAGAACCTCCTGGATTTTCTCGAGTTGCGGCAGGTGCTCTCGACTTATGACGGGGACCTCAGGGACCCGCTCTGGTGGCCTCAGGAAAGGCCAGTCCCCATGCGAGTTGCTCGGGGGCCTCTCGGGATTCCTCTCCGTCGATGCCGGGGCCTAAGACCTTGTGTGGAGTCGGTGCGGAACCTGAGGATTCCTCTCCAGTGCTGACATGGATCTTGGGGTTCTTCTGGAGTCTCCCAGGGGAGTCAGTCCTCGTCTCGAGTGGGGGCATGCACGTGCGCTTTCCTCCCGAGCTCTAGCAGCAGTGTCACGCTTCCCTTCACGTGGATCAAGGGATCTGTGGCTTTCCCTCGAGGCTTTCCACGAGGCTTTCCCGCTTTCCCACAGGGCTGTCCACGTGCCACCGTGGTGTGAGTCGATCCTCGGCTTGAAAGTCGAGGCAGTGCAGGGAAAACAGGTTTCCCTGGAATGGACTGAGACATCTGGGGGTACTCTGGGAATGGTGGCACGACCCTGGAGTCCTCTCGCCTTTCCTGTGGAGAGCGCTCCTCTTGAGATGCGACGGGAACGCCGAATTCTTTCCCAACCACGCAGGGAAGGATCCCTCCTCTCGAGCTAGGAGGCGGAAACGGGGCTCCTCTGGATGTGGGCGGACTCTCGTGCTTCCTCTCGAGTGGAGACGGGTATGTTGGGGAACTTCTTGAGTTGCAGCAAGGGGGTGAAGGACCCTTTGGAAGTTCCAGAGGTTAGGTGTGATTAGCCTCGAGACGCCTCAGCGGAAATGGGCCTCATCTCGCCTGGAGGGAGAACCTCCTGGATTTTCTCGAGTTTGGCAGGTGCTCTCGACTTACGACGGGGACTCAGGGACCCGCTCTGTGGAGGAAAGGCCAGTCCCCATGCGAGTTGCTCGGCGGCCTCGGATTCCTCTCCCGTCGATGCCGGGGCCTAAGACCTTGTGTGGAGTTGGTGCCGGAACCTGAGGATTCCTCCAGTGCTGACATGGATCTTGGGGTTCTTCTGGAGTCTCCCAGGGAGTCAGTCCTCGTCTCGAGTGGGGCATGCACGTGCGCTTCCTCCCGAGTTGTAGCAGCTGTGTCACGCTTCCAGTGGATCAAGGGATCTGGCTTTCCCTCGAGGGCTTTCCCACGAGGCTTTCCCACGAGGCTTTCCCACAGGGCTGTCCCACGTGCCACCGTGGTGTGAGTCGATCCTCGGCTTGAAAGTCGAGGCAGTGCAGGGAAAACAGGTTTCCCTGGAATGGACTGAGACATCTGGGGACTCTGGGAATGGTGGCACGACCCTGGAGTTCCTCTCGCCTTCCTGTGGAGAGCGCTCCTTGAGATGCGACGGGAACGCCGGAATTCTTTCCCGACCACGCAGGGAAAGGATCCCTCCTCTCGAGCTAGGAGGCGGAAACGGGGGTCCTCTGGATGTGGGCGGGACTCTCGTGCTTCCTCTCGAGTGGAGACGGGTATGTCGGGGAACTTCTTGAGTTGCAGCAAGGGTGTGAAGGACCCTTTGGAAGTTCCAGAGGTTAGTGTGATTAGCCTCGAGACGCCTCAGCGGAAATGGGCTCATCTCGCCTGGAGGGGAGAACCTCCTGGATTTTCTCGATTGCGGCAGGTGCTCTCGACTTACGACGGGGACCTCAGGGACCCTCTGGTGGCCTCAGGAAAGGCCAGTCCCCATGCGAGTTGCTGGGGGCCAGTTGGGATTTTTCTACTGTCGATGATGGGGCCTAAGACTTTGTGTGAAGTCGGTGCCAGAACCGAGGATTCCTCTCCTGTGCTGACATGGATTTGGGGTACTTCTGGAGTCTCCCCAGGGGAGTCAGTCCTCGTCTCGAGTGTGGGCATGTACTTTCGCTTTCCTCCCGAGGTGTAGCAGTGTCACGCTTCCCTTCGTGTGGTTCAAGGGATCTGTGGCTTTCCCTCGAGGCTTTCCCAGCAGTCTTTCCCACGAGGCTTTCCCACAGGGCTGTCCCACGTGCCATCGTGGTGTGAGTCGATCCTCCGCTTGAAAGTCGAGGCAGTGCCAGGAAAACAGCTTTCCCTGGAATGGACTGAGACATCTGGGGGACTCTGGGAATGGTGGCACGACCCTGGAGTTCCTCTCGCCTTTCCTGTGGAGAGCGCATCCTCTTGAGATGCGACGGGAACGCCGGGAATTCTTTCCCGACCACGCAGGGAAAGGATCCCTCCTCTCGAGCTAGGAGGTGGAAACGGGGCTCCTCTGGATGTGGTCGGGACTCTCGTGCTTCCTCTCGAGTGGAGACGGGTATGTCGGGGAACTTCTTGAGTTGCAGCAAGGGTGTGAAGGACCCTTTGGAAGTTTCAGAGGTTAGGTGTGATTAGCTACGAGACGCCTCAGCGTACAAGGGCCTCATCTCGCCTGAGGGGAGAACCTCCTATATTTTCTCGATTTGCGGCAGGTGCTCTCGACTTACGACTGGGACCTCAGGGACCCACTAGGTGTCCTCAGGAAAGGCCAGTCCCCATGATAGTTGCTCAGGGGCCTCTAGGGATTCCTCTCCCGTGGATTCCGGGGCCTAAGCCCTTGTGTGGAGTCGTTGCCGGAACCTGAGGATTCCTCTCCAGTGCTGACATGGATCTTGGGGTACTTCTGGAGTCTCCCCAGGGAGTCAGTCCTCGTCTCGAGTGGGGGCATGCACGTGCGCTTTCCTCCCGAGCTGTAGCAGCAGTGTCACGCTTCCCTTCTCGTGTATCAAGGATCTGTTGCTTTCCCTCGAGGCTTTCCACGAGGCTTTCCCACAGGGCTCTCCCACGTGCCACCGTGGTGTGAGTCGATCCTTGGATTGAAAGTCGAGGCAGTGCAGGGAAACAGGTTTCCCTGGAATGGACTGAGACATCTGGGGGACTCTGGGAATGGTGGCACGACCCTGAAGTTCCTCTCGCCTTTCCTGTGGAGAGGGCCTCCTCTTGAGATGCGACGGGAATACCGGGAATTCTTTCCCAACACACAGGTAAAGGATCACTCCTCTCGAGCTATGAGGCGGAAACGGTGCGCCTCTGGATGTGGGCGGTACTCCCGTGCTTCGTCTCGAGTGGAGACGGGTATGTCGGGGAACTTCTTGAGTTGCAGCAATGGTGTGAAGGACCTTTTGGAAGTTCCAGAGGTTAGATGTGATTAGCCTCGAGACGCCTCAGCGGAAATGGGCCTCATCTCGCCTGGAGGGGAGAACCTCCTGGATTTTCTCGAGTTGTGGCAGGTGCTCTCGACTTACGACCGGGACCTCAGGGACCCGCTCTGGTGGCCTCAGGAAAGGCCAGTCCCCATGCGAGTTTCCCTGGGGACTCTCGGGATTCCTCTCCCGTCGATGCCAGGGCCTAAGACCTTGTGTAGAGTTGGTGCCGGAACCTGAGGATTCATCTGCAGTGCTGACGTGTAACTTGGGGTACTTCTGGAGTCTCCTCAGGGGAGTCAGTCCTCGTCTCGAGTGGGGGCATGCACGTGCGCTTTCCTCCCAAGCTGTATCAGCAGTGTCATGCTTCCCGACGAGAGGATTAAGGGATCAGTGGCTTTCCCTCGAGGCTTTCCCACGAGGCTTTCCCTCAGGGCTGTCCCACGTGCCACCGTGGTGTGAGTCGATCCTCGGCTTGAAAGTCGAAGCAGTGCAGTGAAAACAGGTTTCCCTTGAATGGACTGAGACATGTGTGGGACTCTGGGAATGGTCGCACGACCCTGCAGTTCCTCTCGCCTTTCCTGTGGAGAGCGCCTCCTCTTGAGATGCGACGAAAACGCCGGGAATTCTTTCCCGACCACGCAGGGAAAGGATCCCTCCTCTCGAGCTAGGAGGCGGAAACGTGGCTCCTCGTGATGTGGGCGATACTCTTGTGCTTCCTCTAGAGTAGAGACGGGTATGTCGGATAACTTCTTGAGTTGCAGCAAGGGTGTGAAGGACCCTTTGGAAGTTCCAGAGTTTAGGTGTGATTAGCCACGAGACGCCTCAGAGGAAATGGGCCTAATCTCGCCTGGAGAGGAGAACCTCCTGGATTTTACCCAGTTGCGGCAGGTGCTCTCGAGTTACGACGGGTCCTCAGGGACCCCTCTGGTGGCCTCAGGAAAGGCCAGTCCCCATGCGAGTTACCAGGGGGCCTCTAGGGATTCCTCTCCCATCGATGCCGGTGCCTAAGACCTTGTGTGGAGTCGGGCCAGACCCTGAGGATGCCTCTCCAGTGCTGACATGAATCTTTCCGTACTTCTGGAGTCTCACCAGGGAAGTCAGTCCTCATCTCGTGTGAGGGCATGCAGCTGCCATTTCCTCGCGAGCTGCAACAGCAGTGTCACGCTTGCCGACGTGTGGATCAAGGGATCTGTCGCTTTCCATTGAGGCTTTCCCACGAGGCTTTCCAACAGGGCTGTCCCACGTGCCACGGTGGTGTGAGTCGATCCTCGGCGTGAAAGTCGAGGCAGTGCAGGGAAAACAGGTTCTTCTGGAATGAACTTAGACATCTGGGGGACTCTTGGAATGCTGACAAGGCCCTGGAGTTCCTCTCGTCTTTCCTGTTGAGAGCGCCTCCTCTTGAGATGCGACGGAAGGCCGGGAATTCTTTCCCGACGACGAAGGGAAAGGATCCCCTCTTCTCGAGCTACGAGGCGGAAACGGGGCTCCGCTGGATGTGGGCGGGACCCTCGTCCTTCCTCTCGAGGGGAGATGGGTATGTCGGAGAACTTCTTGACTTGCAGCCAGGGTGTGAAGGACCCTTTCGAAGTTCCAGAGGTTAGGTGTGATTAGCCTCGAGACGCCTCAGCGGAAATGGGCCTCATCTCGCCTGGAGTGGAGAACCTCCTGGATTTTCTCTAGTTGCGGCAGGTGCTCTCGAGTTACGACGGAGACCTCAGGGACCCGCTCTGGTGACCTCAGGAAAGGCCAGTCCCCATGCGAGGTGCTAGGGGGCCTCTCAGGATTCCTCTCCCGTCGATGCCGGGCCTAAGACCTTGTGTGGAGTCGGGACCAGAACCTGAGGATTCCTCTCCAGTGCTGACATGGATCTTGGCGTACTTCTGGAGTCTCCCAAGTGGCGTCAGTCCTCGGCTCGAGTGGGGTCATGCACGTGCGCTTTCCTCCCGAGCGGTAGCAGCAGTGTCACGCTTCCCTTCTCGTGGATCAAGGAATCTGTGGCTTTCCCTGGAGTCTTTCCCATGAGGCTTTCCCACAGGGCTATTCCACTTGCCATCATGGTGTGAGTCGATCCTCGGCGTGAAAGTCGAACCAGTGCAGAGAAAACAGGAACCTCCTTCCCCACAGTAGGGGGTACACTGTCCCCTTGGGCGGGTATCTCCAGGGCACTCGCGCTGGGGGTTTGCCCGCGGAGGTGCAGGCCTCAGGCTCCACGTGAGAAAAGCCCCAAATGGCATTAGCTGCCAGTCCAGACGCTGTCCCCTCAGGTCTCTGGCCGGAGCCTTGGGCTCCAGGCAACTCAAAGCCCTCGGGGGTGGCACTCTGTGACTGCTGTAGGGAAAGGACGCCAAGAGCCCACGGAGGAGTTGGGGAGGGGGCATGGGGGAAACGGAGCGAGGACAGCGTGGGATCTAGGTGGAGGCGCTGGAGAGAGCGTCTGGTGTCCCGGAATGCCTCGGAGGAGCCAGCGGGGGACAGTCGAGGACCAGGGACCTGTGGAATGTGAAAAGGCGGGAAATCCCAGAGCAAGGCAGGCTGGGAAAGGGGGCGTTGGTGGCCAATTCAAAGGGACCTTGGGGCGTTTCCTGGGCGGTGAGCTCCCTTGGCACTGCTGAGGGCCCCTGATTGATCCACCCGGGGTTGATCCCACCCCCCGCTGCGAGGGAGGGCCACAAACCAAAGCGCGCGAACTGCCCGCCCACCCCAACGGGGATCTTGGCGGTCCAGGGCTCAGCCGTGCCCGGGAAAAGCCCACTCGCTCCACGGGACTCCGTCCAGGGTCTCTGCTTGGAAAGAGGCCAGGGGCGGCCCCCTCCATCTACCCACCCAAACCCTATTGACGTCAATGGTGGCGGAGACGCCTCCCGTTCTCCAGAGTCCTAAGCTGCTGGGTCCCCGCCCACTCGGCCAGCAGTCTGCAGCGTGCCCGTGTGCCTCTCCCACCATGGCTTCGTTCGGCTCCTCCAGCACCTCAAGCGGTACGTTTGCCCTCGGTCCCTGTGGTCGGATCACATCTCAGGGGATTTGCGGGTGGCCTGGGCAAGGGCTCTCGGCCAATGTGTTGACCCCCCTCCCACCCGAGAACGGCTGGGACCCATCGGCCAGGCCCGGGGTTCCGAGGCGTCAGGTGTGCCCAAATTCGGAGGGCGTGGCATCGTTCGTTCATCTTGCTCCTTTGGCACACACATGGCTTCTCCGTTCTCTTTTCTGGGAAGACAGTGTTGTTTCAGGGGGCGTGCTGCGGGGGCGGGGGCCGGGGTTGGGGTGGTGGGAGCGGGTGCTGTGCTGGGATGAGGCCCTTTATCCTCACATCTTCCTGTGGGAATGGGAGTCGGGGAGCTCTGTGGCCTTGCTGCCTTCAGTGGCTTCCTCTGCACAGGGGCCTAGTGGCTTCTGCCTTTTGTCAGGCGTTACGGGGTTTGGGCTTCGCTTTGGTGGCCTTGGCCTTTGCCTTGCCTGGCCTTGGCCTTGCCCTTGCCCTTGCCTTGCCTTGGGCTTGGCCTTGCCCTTGACCTTGAACTTGAACTTGACCTTGGCCTTGACCCTTGACTTTGACCTTGAACTTCTTGAACTTGAACTTGAACTTGACCTTGAACTTGAACTTGAACTTGACTTGACTTGAACTTGAACTTGAACTTGACCTTGACCTTTGAACTTGAACTTGAACTTGAACTTGAACTTGAACTTGACCTTGACTTGAACTTGACTTGACTTGACTTGACTTTTGAACCTTGACCTTGACCTTGAACTTCAACTTGAACTTGAACTTGACCTTGACTTGAACTTGACTTGACCTTGACCTTGAACCTTGACTTGACCTTGACTTGAACTTGAACTTGACTTGAACTTGAACTTGACTTGACCTTGAACTTGACCTTGACTTGACCTTGAACTTGACCTTGACCTTGACCAACAACGGGAGACCTCGAGATTTGCTCAGAGCACCGGAGGTCCAGAAGCAGGGCCCTGTATCTCCCCTTCCCTTTGTGATCATTGCAAAGACATTCCTAGCTGATAGCGGGAGTGCCCCTGAAGAAGCAAGCAGTGGGAGTGTGTTTGACACGACTGTGTGCCTTCCTGGCCTCATCTCCACAAGGGGCCTTTCCTCTCGAAGTAGGCCCCATGTCCCCTTGGGGAGGGTGTCATGCCTCTTTTCTCCTCACTGCCAAAGGGTGGAGCCAAGCTCGCTCTGTCAGAGGTACAAAAACAGCAATTGAATGGATTTTCAAGCTCTTGCTAGGCTGCACCCTTTCAGGGCCCACTTTACTGAAACAGGTGCTCTGTGGCCCCTGGTTGGGTATGCAGGTTCACAAACAGGGTGAGATCCTGTCCAAGCCAAGAATTTTCCTGAAAGACCTAGGCTCACTAGAGCTCTCCTCCAGAGCAAAGGGGATAGAGGAGATGTATGGAGGAGTCTTTGCCTTTCCCTGTGAGTGTGGGGCTAGTCCCTACGGCCCCAAGCTCAGGGATAACTGCCTCTAAGAAAGGAATGGCAAGAAGCGCTATTCTTGGAGGTTGGGACAGGGAGTTCGCAGCATGTGGGGAAAGAAAGACTTCTTCGGGGAAGAAGAGGCAACCACCGGGGGTGTGTTTGCAAGCCTCTATTTGGAAGGAACAGGTTTGCTTATACAACTCAAGACCTCCAGATCTGCTCAGAGGACTGAAGTTCCAGAGACAGGGCCATGTATCTCCCCTTCCCTTTGAGATCCTTGCAAAGACATTCCTAGCAGATCGTGGGAGTGCCCATGAAGAAGCAAGCAGCGGGAGTGTGCTTGACATCACTGGCTGCCTACCTGGGCTCAGCTCCTCAAGGGGCCTTTCTCTCCTGGTAGGCCCTATGTCCCCTTTGGGAGAGGGTGGTGCCCTCTTCCCTCCACACTGCCAAAGGGTGGAGGTGGAGCAAACTCGTTCTCTCCGAGGTTAAAAAAAAAGACAAATTGGATGGATTTTTAA